>NW_019396134.1:0-66636 GCF_000591075.1 Eurytemora carolleeae | reverse complement strand
TAGAGGACTTTTTTTCCGAGGACTTTTTTTCCGAGGACTTTTTTGTATAAAATCATACTGGAGCCAGAAAAAAAGTCCTAGAAAATAAAGTCTCGAATTGGTAGGACTTTATTTCCGGAGACTTTTTAATAAAGGACTTTTTTCCACAGGAGTTTTACAGTGTGAAATTTTAGGACTTTTTTGCCGGAAACTTTTTTCCAAGCATATTCTGGTTCTCAAGTACCCCAGCAGAGATAGGGTTAAGGAGAAGGATTTTATTTTTTTCTCTATTTGTCATGTCTCATTTTTATACAAAAATCATATGGACTTGTTTTCTTTGCATTCACTTTCAAACAATAACTTTCAAAACTGATCTACGAATTATGATCCCCCCCAGGTAGAATTTC
Source organism: Eurytemora carolleeae (assembly GCF_000591075.1). Taxonomy (NCBI): domain Eukaryota; kingdom Metazoa; phylum Arthropoda; class Copepoda; order Calanoida; family Temoridae; genus Eurytemora; species Eurytemora carolleeae. The sequence continues at coordinate 66,250 of NW_019396134.1, read as the reverse complement.
TGATCGGGTCATTGTGTATAGTGGCTGTACAACAAGAAGTCTAAAATTCCAGATGCCCCCTCTATTACTAATATCTCGATGGTATTAACTATTCAGAAAACGGCCTATGTGTACTATAACCTCTATGTACACTGTACACAAGAAGTATACATATGTACGGCAATCGGTGTTTAGTAGACGTCCGATCGAAGAAGTTAAAAAACGAAAATGTTAAAAATGTTTAAGATGTTAGTGATCTTTTTGATTTGTTCGAGATCAAAAGTGTTTTCTGGCGATTGCGAAGAGCTAAGGTGAAGTTAAAAAATAAATCAAAAACTTTAAATAAAATTAAAAAAAAGTTTTTTATTAAAATTATTGGTGGAAAATTATTTATTGAATATCCCACGTATCAAACTAAGTAAATTCCCACGTAATATTAAAATCTTTTATGTTTTAACTATTGAGAAGAAGTGTTTTGAATTTCTAATACAGGGTGTTCCACGAAACATGACAATTGCATGGTGAATAGTTTTGAATGTCTTCTTTCATATACTGTATTAGATATTGAAGACTTTTTGTGCAGTTTATTTAGTTAAAAAGTCTGTTATTAAAATATATTTTACTTTGAAATCAATTTTACTATAATACGACTGTCATATCCTATTTTTCATTAATCTCTTTACTATCAGACGACTAAAAAATCAAGGAAGAAGACATTTCAAACTATTCCCCAAGTGTTATGTTTCATGGGACACCCTGTATGTCACCGGAATAATTGAATTTTCTCATACCTTTGCATTATGTCAAAACGATACGAGGTCACAAAGTCGTCACATAAAATTTACCTTCTGTCATAGTTTGTATCAGTTCCCATCCTCTTACTAGAAACAACTACATACTACATTTACTATAAGGAAGCATTGATAAAAAATATTTTGCTTTTATCATAAATGTTAGCCATCAATAAATACTTAAACGTATACAGTATTATGTACAGGACAGAAAATAGACTACTAAGGGAGCTGCTGGCAGTACAAAATAACAGATACGACAGTACTCAAACACCAAAAGGTAAAATATCGCATAACAATGTTCTTTTATCTATTTTTTATGCAATATATTCAAGTGAAAGTTTTGATTATTTTTTTTTCAGGACTAATTTATATTTAACTACAGTGACTTAATTTCATAGAGTTGCATGTCGGATTCACAACGGTATCGTTTATTCCTTTGTTTGATAATCAATGAAGGCAATGTCCTCAAATTTCTAGCTAATAATTGAGTGCCAGGAGACTTGTGTAAATGTATTTAAACTGATACATGCATGGTTCTCTCGAGTTTCACAGCAATTATTTTTCTTGTCAATAAAAATTTTTTTTGTAAAGAAATAATATTTTTTTGCAGTTGAAAGTTCCATAGACATTTCGCCTAGTCCAGCTCTAACTCCTGTGTGGTCACTTTCTTCCTATACATCAACTTTTCAAACCACTGTTACAGTTCCGGTAAAGTGAAATACACTTTTTGATAAAGAAATTTATTATAGGGAGAAAAAAGTATAAGTGAAAAAGTCGTTTATCAAGTATCAGCATTTTAAATGAATATCTAGGATTTTCAAAAATGTGCTTTAAAAAACTGTGCCTTGATGGAATTTTCAATTAAAAATGTATTTTTATAAAAAAATGTATTTTTATAAAAAATGTATTTTTATAAAAAATGTAATTTTATAAAAAATGTATTTTTATAAAAAATGTATTTTTATAAAAAATGTATTTTTATAAAAAATGTATTTTTATAAAAAAATGTATTTTTATGAAAAAAAAAATCATTTTTGTACAAAACACATTCTACAGAGTGTACGAGAAGTTAAAAGTTTTGTTTTAGGTTTACACTTTAAATTGTGATTTGGAAATTTTTTAAATAAAAGTTTTTTCTTCAATTTTCAATTAGAAATCGTCATTTTTTGTGAGGTTTTCTTGAGGTTTTGGATGAAAAAATTAAAATTATGTGATTGGTAAAGAACATGGATAGAAAAAATAAAATTTTGATAATTATTTAATTGTATAGGTTAATACTGAGATTCCTTTATATTTCAACGGAAAGGCAATAACTTCAACTATTGTTGAATACGAAACCAAGGTATTCATTTTTTTAACGTTCAGAATAATTAAATTTGGTGGATTTGTTTTCAAAATGATTAGAAAAATATTGGTTCATAAGCTGAAAATAAGATTTTTTTGTGAAATTAAACGAATAAACGAAGACTATAATCGGTCCACTGTATTCTGGTGACCATTGTTTGTTTATTTAACAGGAGACGGTTGGTACCACAGTTCTTCCAACTAGAATACTTGTATATCCAAACAACTCAGGTAGATAGACACTTCAATAAAGAGACTGTGCAAGCCTAATTATAATGGCCCTTCACGCAAAGATGACAATGCCCGATTCACAACATTACCCTTAGAAGCTTTGTCTGATCAAGTATGAATTAGAGATCGATGTGTAGAACTTATAAAACAGATTTTTTTAATTTGTGGTTTCTCTACAAAACTGTTTTGCGAATTTCAACTGATGGAAAAATATAGTAATTTAATCCTAAAGAAAGACATAATAATAATAATAAAGCTCTTTGCTCATGTATATATATTTTTAACATATATTTTTATATATATTATTTTTATACATATTATTTTTAAATACAGGGTGAGTCAAAAAAAGTGTGATTTGGTGCAAAATTGTACCTTGTTTGTGCAACTCTTCTGTATGATGTTTTTTCAATATTTTTTGAATTTTTTTAGTATTCCAATGGGTCAAAAAAAAATTCCGCAGACCTTTTTTCTCTCTAATTCAAAAGTTTAGAAAAGCAAAAATGTTATCAAACACTAACACCTTGAACGCCTTTGTAACAAAAAATAAGATTGCTTAAAAATTTAAAATTTATCTAAACAGAGCAATTTTTGCTTAAAGCTTAATTCAGGAATTTGAAATTTTTATGCCTTAAGTTTTTTTCTCTACTCGTGCTTGATAAATATGTTGTAGAATTGTAGAATTGTAGACAAATCTTATAAATAGATGTCTCTGCTGGTGTTACTAATGAGAAAAAAGAACCAGAGACGTCATCTGTAACACAGGAACAACAACAGGAATCTATTGCACCAAGCAAATCTCAGCCTATAAATACAGAAATAGTAGGTTTTATTTTTATATTAACCCTTAAAGTGAAGTCCGAGGAATGGGGTAATCTATTTAATCTTTTTGTATTTTTTTATAAATAGTTTACAGGTCTATTTAATCGAGATATTTCAACCCTAAGCCAACTTTTAACTGCCTGAAATCTGTTCTTTTACACAACTTTTTTTTACTTCAAATTAGGAAACCTGTCTGCGGTAAAATTTTCTGAAAATTTGAGGGGACATTAACAAAAGTTTATAATAAAAGATAATATTTTCCATATCAATCCATTCAATCTATTTCCAGATTTCAAGTTCTGCAGTGCTCAGGAGACCTCCAGGATTCAGGTAAATAAAGTTTAAAGGAACAGATTTATTGGATTGTAATAAATAATTTCAAGTGAGACTCCATATAAAGATGGCAATGGCCGATTTATACCGGTAACCTTGAACACTTTTTTATGGTCATTAATATTAAGAAATTTAAAGTTTAAATTCAGGTATTTTGAAAAAATTATAATATAAATGAGTTGCCTCAAATTTTTTTGGCCCGATCGGACACAAACAACAAAAATGTTCAGGGTTACCCATAAAGTATGAGACATAGAGACGACTGTACGGAATTTACACTGTCTGTTTCCTCATATTTAGGATTCTTAGCAACTTTGAACATCTTGCTTTCTTTGCCAAATCATTAAATAAACCATTCAAGATACAAGACTTAATTTAAATTTGGTGTCTTCATATTTGAAGCGTTTAAAGTCGTCTTTACAGTCTCATCCTTAGTGGGTAAATTTTCAATTTTTTCAGTAATATTGACAGCACAAAAAAGAGACCGTAGTTTGTAAATTCCAGGACTAGGTATATTTGTGGTTATTATTTCAAGAATCATACATGTCAAGGCTGGTAGGTTGACGACTGAATGTCATAAATACAATCAAAGTTCAATTTCAACTTTCAAGTCGTCTTGCTACTGTCATATTTCGTGGGACACCCTGTCCTTAAAAAGTGATTTCAAAATAAAATAAAAACATATTATATTACTATTATATTTTCAGACCAAGTCGTAAAATAACTACAGCTCCCAAGTCCTTCACTCTTACAAGGTTAAATTCTTTTTAAAAAGTCTTACTAGAAAATGTCTTTTGTATGAAAATCACTAAATGGTTTGCTTATAGAACCAATCTATAAAATGTCCAATCTGAAATATACAATATACGATCCATGAAATGTTCAATGAATATGATACTGTCAATGAAATGTTCTATAATACTATCTATGAATGTCCACTGATAATATCTATAAAAGTTCTTTGATACTATATATTAAATGTCCAATGATACTATCGATGAAATGTCCACTAATACTATTTACTGATTTAGTATAGTCATTTCAGTGCTTGATTCGGTTGGTTGTTTGGATATCCCTGAAACTCTGATACTCTGATTAGATTTGATTTGATCTATGAAATGTCCAATTTTACTGTATGAAATGTCTAATGATACTATCTATGAAATGTCCAATGATACTATCTAATATCTATGAAATGTCCTTTTTATGAAACGAGGACATATCATTAATTTTTTTTTAAATATTCTAATATTTTTTATATATTTTCATAAACCTTTGCAATGACATTCCCTATTTTCACTCAGCAGAGCAACTTTTACTGGGTTCGGGTCTACTGGATTCAGGTTTAAACGAGACCACCCAGATATTAGAGATGATTTAGAGAGGTTGGATTTTTCTTAAATTCATTAAATAATTAGACATTAATCAGTTTACAGTGAAGACCAATAAGACTTGAATTAAAAGACGACGTTTAAATAATAATGTTTGGTGTTCATTAAGCTAAGTAAAATCATAATTTGAGTCTGACAGGCCTCTTCCTTTTCACTGATGTGGTTTCACTGCATTATCTTAATTAATGAGGTTTTTATTTTAAATTTTCTTTTTTTTAGTGAAGTAACGCTGCAGTCGGGAATGGAAGAGTAGTTCAAGATTTTATCTAAAAATTATATAATTATGTATTTTTTGATAATTGCAGTTTTTCGTTGAAATTAATTTAATGATTTCAAAATTGCAATATAAGTATTTCATCAATTTTATGCTTAATACATAGTTCAGATATTTTTGAATTGGTTTCAAGTCATTATTGTATAAAAGAGAAATGTTTAAAATCTGAAGGATTTTTTGTCCCAACATATAAATGGGAAGCTAGGGGTCGTAGATCCGGGCCTAGTGCCTCAGTTTATGAATGAAATTGAATTTTTTAGAACAATTATCAACATATGAGTTTAAGTTACAGCACTCCAACTTATATTCAATATGTATCCACAAAGAAAGTTTGATTAAAAAACTGTTCTGCATGGATTCCAAATTTACTCTGCTTGTTCTGCTTAGCTCACGTGAGACTAACATAAAGCTATAGTCCACGCTGTATCAGAATAAACTCTGTCAAGTCTCGATCTCTCATTTTAAATCTTATAGCAAACATATTTTAACTTAGGCTATGAGTCCAACCTAGCCGCAGCGCTCGGTCCTCGAACTTATTCTAGCTACAGCGCTCAGCTCCTCTTCAGTCTGCGGCACCTCAGAACGTCTCTAACCGAACAAGATTTTGATAAATGGTTGGTTGAAGAAACTTCAGCCGTCATCAAATATATCAATAAAATTTAAGACGACTTTTGATTTCAATTTTGATTTATATCAAGCTTTTAAACAGCATGGATTCACATGAACATAGAAAAGAGACACAAGGTGTTGATTAAAAAACTTCTCTCCAATTACTTAAAACTTGCAATTCCAAAAAAGCTTGTAAATAAAAAACCTTAAGAAAAAATCGTCTTCATAGTATTGATATAATAATTATTATATTAATATAATCATTTTAATTTATCTTAACGTTAAATTATTGTGAGACGTTATATGGTGTACGTTTCAAAATAATGTATTTTAAAAACCACTTAGTTTCATACTTATGTATTACAAACCTTGACAATAATACTGTGGAATCTATGTAAGAAAGTCACAGGAAAAAACGATTCTGAAACAAAAAAACTGGAAATAAAAACTTTGGTAAAAAAGTCCCAATTTTCTGAAGTCCAAGGACAAAATGTCACTGGAATTAAAGTCCTAAGTTTTAGATTCCTGGAACTTTTTTTAATAAAGTCATAGTGGGCCGCCAATAAAGTCTCAGGATATAGGATAACAAGTCTACAAGACCTAAAGTTCTGAATAAAAAAGTCTTAAGTCTTGGGAAGATGAGGTCAAGTCTTAAACGTTTTTATAAAAAAGACTTTTCTTCTATGCATCATAATATTGAATATAGCCAGGAGTGTTTTTAGTTTAAAGGGCATTTTTCCATGCTTGTAAACATCTTTTGTTCCCATGCATTTTCTACTAAAAGGGAAATTTTTTCCGGGGACATTTTTTTTATAAAATCATACTGGAACCAGAAAACCAGTCTTAGACAATTAAATCTGAAAATGGTAGGACTTCATTTCCGGGGACATTTTTTATAAAATCATACTGGAACCAGAAAACCAGTCTTAGACAATTAAATCTGAAAATGGTAGGACTTCATTTCCAGAGACTTTTTATTTCAAGAACTTTTTTCCACAGGACTTTTTAGTGCCAAAATTTTGGATTTTATTTTTTAAAACTTTTTTCAGAGAACTTTTTTGCCGGTTACCAGTACTTTATTATCAATAATCATATCTTTTTGTTGCTGTTCTACAGGGTGACCCACTATGGAAAGACTTTAGTGACGACTTGAAACTCGCTGAGGGATTGTATATGAAGACTAGTGACGACTTGAAACTCGCTGAGGGATTTATGTATATGAAGACTAGTGACGACTTGAAACTCGCTGAGGGATTTATGTATATGAAGACTAGTGACGACTTGAAACTCGCTGAGGGATTTATGTATATGAAGACTAGTGACGACTTGAAACTCGCTGAGGGATTTATGTATATGAAGACTAGTGACGACTTGAAACTCGCTGAGGGATTTATGTATATGAAGACTAGTGACGACTTGAAACTCGCTGAGGGATTTATGTATATGAAGACTAGTGACGACTTGAAACTCGCTGAGGGATTTATGTATATGAAGACTTTAGTGACGACCTGAAACTCGCTGAGGGATTTATGTATATGCAGAATTAGATTGAAAAAGTCTCTATCAGTCTCATCCCTGTATCTGCTTAAGACTTTGCAGTCTTTCGAAGAGTTTGCAATTTTAACATTCAAAAATTCTCAGATTTTCAAAAAAATTTTATTTTGACTTTGGATGGAAAAAGTTCTATCAAATGTTTTTAAAACATTCAGAAATTTCGTATGCAGTCGTCATAATACATCTCATGATCCAGGGGCGGATACAGGATTTAAGTGAGGGGGGGGGGCAAGATTTTTTAGGAACAAAAAATCGCGCCACAGGCGAAAATTTTTTTCGACTTAAGACTCAAAAAGAATCGAAATTAATGACTGAAGACTAAAAAACTAAATTTTTAACTTTTCACACATTATAGTTTATTAAGACAGATATTTTTCCTGTTTTTCACTAGCGTTTCTTTCCCTTAAACATGCTATTGAGAAGCTATTCTGAAAATAGGAGAAAAAAATTCCAAATTTAGGGGGGGCTACGCCCCTCCCTGAATCCCCCCCGTTTTCGCCCCTGATCTCATCCTTTATGGGTCACCATGTCTACTAGCCATCAAACAGCTTTCATGAGACAAACACAGCATATGTACAATTTTCAGAATAATAAATTATCCTTTTACGGCGTTGTATTTCATCGCTATAATTTGTAGCTTAATTCCAATTTTTGTTTGACACCCGCCACATCATCCAGACAGAACAAACACTAGGCTGAGAGAATATCAGAAATATGAAGACGACGAGTTAAAATGTTTTTAAAATTATTCCTGCGAGGTGGGGTAAGCATTACAGTTAAACTATGCGAGTTGGGGAAACGTTTAAGTTATAAAATGACACAAATTTGTATTGCAAGGTGTACGAATGTATCTGAATTGTACAAATATGTATCCTTTTGGCTTCAATGGACTTAAAGAATGTCGTCTTCTAAATATATTCGAGCCTGGTGTTTGTCCAGTCTGGATTATGTGCCGCGATTTAGACTCTTTTTATACTTTGTCATATTTATCCATAATATTATGTCAAAGAAAACCCCCAAAATGGTGAACAATAGATTTTACAGGAGAGTTGTGCGCACCAATTTTGGAGCGTTGAGACCGCACCCACATTACGCGCGTGCATTATGTGCTCACATTCCTCACTGTCAATCTACATTAAATCTGAACAGACAAACAGATGGGGATACGGACATACAAATATTGAAACTCAGAGCTAAGGATAAATCCAGTAATATTGTGGATCTTCATAATATACTGTACACTAGAGGTCCTGGTTAAATCTTAACTTAAGAAAACATTTTTACCCTATAGATTTTTCCTATTTCTGTTTTTTGTTGTGCAACACAGTTCTTGACAGAAATTTATTTTCCTTTGCAAATGATTGTTCTGTAATTTTCTTTCTGATCTTAGTAAAATGTTAGTTAAGAAACAAATGAAATATTTTGATGTCCCATTGGACCATGCATGGAAAGTTCCAGTTTTACAAGAACTTTTTAAATACAAGAACAAGTAATTTATATTTTGATGGATTCGCATGATTGGGTAATAACTGAAATGATAAATATTTTATGTAATGAGCATTGATCAATGTCTCCTGTTTGTGCATAATTTTGCATACATCAATAACCAGAAAACTCTGGAATAGGAAGACGACTTTTAGACTCAATTTATGAATTTATTAAATAGTCCAATTGTTATTGGGCTACTGAAATTGTGCAGTGTTAATAGACCCATTTCACTTAATTAATTATTTAATAAGTGGTAAAACTATTTGCTTTGTAAAAACATCAAATGCACTTAAGTATTGCTATAAAGTCGTCTTCCTATTCCAGAGTTTTCTGGTTATCACTGTATTTTCTTTTTTCTTTTGTAAAACTATATATTCAAATTATTTAAACAAACTACACCATTATATTGTGTGTGAATAAACCTTTATGAATAATAAAATAATATATTTCAAATATCGGATTAAAAAAGGTCAATTAAGCTATTTTTGACGTATTAAATGAAAGATCAAAATATGAAAGAAAATATTCTGTCATAAACTCCATAGACAGGATGTACTTCGTGGAAGAAGATGTTTTACGTAATTGAAAACAGTGAAATGTCAAGACGACTGTTAACCTAAAATTATACTGTATAAATATTCCACTGAACATGAAAAACGGCAAAACATTTGTTGTAACCTTTTTATTTAACATATACAGATACTCGACTAGTCTTACCTTTTCAGGGTCACCATCAGAGGCGTATACAGGGGAGGACGCGGGGGAGTAACAGTTCATTCCCCCGCCGAGAGGCGTATACAGGGGAGGGGGGGGGGGGGTATTAGGGGCTCAGCCTCCCCCCTTGGTCAGTGTTTGTCATGTATGAATGTATATGTATGAATTAGGCATCTGCATCATCTCACAAAATTGTTTTTTAAACATAATTCCGGATTCTAAACATCTTGAACATAAATTAATAACAAAACAGATAGAACACTAGAGTGTTGGGGTTCACATAAGCTCAAAGGAGTTATGCGCATACTCCCTCTCTGTCTTGTAATTCAAAGCGGCATGCGCGTTTCTCCTTTGGGCTCATGCCTCAGGGATATTATGAACGAAAAATCCATAAATCGTGAAAAGACGACATCTAGTGTTCTATGTGTATTGTTATTAATCTATGATTATAACAATAAACTTTGCGAATGCGTTGGAATAATTCACACTTGGAATTCATGAAAACTGTTTTATCTCAAACCAAACGATCGTTAAACCGTGCCAAGAAAGCCGCCATTAGCCCCACCCAACCTGAAATAATGTAAAAACCAGGATCCGGGTCAATATTGATATCCAGGAGTTCAAATCCGTGAGATTTCGGAGCTAAAAACTTAAAAACACAGTATGGAAACCCAGTTTAGAAACAGAATTTAATAAATTTGAACTGCATTGGAATTGGAATCACCGATTCAAATATTCCTTTAATCTTTAACTTTAAATCGGTTGTTCACCTTTGATCGACATTAACTAGTTCAGCGAAGTAATTCAAAGTCCCAGGTTCACATTAATGTAAGTAGGAGTGAGTCATTCATTTGGCGTACTGTCTTGCTTTGCCTTATATTGCCTGCATAATTGTACTGTACAGCTTGATTTGTATCTAGAAACCAACAACTTTGTTCAGATATATCTTTATTTTGTTAAATTTATTGAAACTTTAAAATCAAAATCTACATAAATAAAATTTCCTAAAAATATTAACTCGGACTTAGTTCAGCTTCAGATCCGTAGGAAAAAAACGTATTTTTTTCATGCAAATTTTCATCCTTAAATTAGTTTTTTCTTATGATCAGAATACAAAAAAAGATACAGTGGTAGGCGAATATATCAATACAATGAAAACGACTTTTTAATTAAATTTTGGTTGTTTACAAGCTTTTTTCGAATTACAAGTTAACAAGTAATCAAAAATAAGCTTTTTTAATTGACAGCTTCTATATGCTGTTAAGCGAGTTTAGTAGTTTGATTTAAATCAAAATTTTAATAGAAAGTAGTCTTCATTTCATTGATATCAATCGCTTACCACTGTAAATATAAAAAAGCACAATTTTATCAGTAATTGCATAGAATACAGGGTGTCCGGGTCCCACATCATTTCGGATCGTTTATAAGCCAAATTTGACAATTTTCATGGAGAAAACATAGTTTTTCGAGTATTATGTAACATTTCAGCGTTAAATCTACAGGAGATAATCCAATATGATATGGGACGCTCTGTATCTACAATTGAATATTTGACAGAAATAAAAATTTTAAGATCGAAACCTGAGGTTCAAAAGATCCAACATCTAAACTGTCATCTTTGAAATAAAAGTTCACAAAAACATGCGGTAAATAAATAAACAGCAATAAAATGTAAACATCATATAAACACTGATTAGATCCAGGGAGGGGAGTATAAAGAAAATAAAGGAGTCCTAGAGTGAAATTTAGAAAGAAGATGAGGGGGGGGGGTTAGGAAGAGGATGGGAATTTTAGAAGAAATATTAAGATGGCATTTTTAGTAGATTATGGGGGTGGCGGGATTGAAAGAAAAGGTTGAGGATACATTTACAGAAGATGAAATGATGCAAGTCATTTTGGTAAAAAGAAGTCGGAGGGAGAGATTTATGAAGACGATTGGGGAGGAGGTATTTATGGAGAATATGGGGGAGGGGTAATTCANGGGTATTTTTCAGTAGAAAAGTTTGAGGGGGGGGAGTTACTGTTTAGAGGTGAAAAGTTGAAAAGTAAGATGAGGTTAGAGTTCATATTAAACCACTCCCAGAGACATGCATGAAGAAGGTTTGCCAAGGTGTCAAAATTATACCAAAGAAAGGAGACCGCACCACGCCTGTTACAATTTGAAAAATGTGCGCCAAAATGAAGAAAATATTATACTCATGGGCATCGTTAGTGACCCGTTTTATAATATTTAAAGTTTTTAGACTTTTAATAGACTCGACAAGAATATGAGATGTGAATCCTAAGTCAAAATAGTTTGTTAGAGACAAATTTACTTTTATAACATCATGCAAAACTCTTTTTCTGGCCAAGGATATATTAAACAAGGATATATTAACCAACGATATATTAACCAAGGATATATTAACCACGGATATTAACCAAGGATATATTAACCAAGGATATATTAACCAAGGATATTAACCAAGGATATATTAACCAAGGATATATTAAACAAGGATATATTAACCACGGATATTAACCAATGATATATTAACCAATGATATATTAACCAAGGATATATTAACCAAGGATATTAACCACGGATATTAAGCAAGGATATATTAACCAAGGATATTAATCAAGGATATATTAACCAAGGATATATTAACCAAGGATATATTAACAACGGATATATACACCAAGGATAATAACCAAGGATATACTAACCACGGATATTAACCAAGGATATATTAACCAAGGATATATTAACCAAGGATATATTAACCAAGGATATATTAACCAAGGATATTAACCAATGATATCAACCAAGGACATTAACCAAGGATATATTAACCAAGGATATTAACCAAGGATATTAACCAAGGACATATTAACCAAAGATATATTAACCAAGGATATTAACCACGGATATATTAACCAAGGATATATTAACCAAGGATATTAACCAAGGATATATTAACCAAGGATATATTGACCAAGGATATATTAACCAAGAATATTAACCAAGGATATTAACCAAGGATATTAACCAAAGATACATTAACCAAGGATATATTAACTAAGGATATATTGACCAAGGACATTAACCAAGGATATATTAATCAAGGATATATTAACCTAGGATATTAACCAAGGATATTAACCAAGGATATTAACCAAGGATATTAACAAGGATATATTAACCACGGATATTAACCAATGATATATTAACCAAGGATATATTAACCAAGGATATTAACCAAGGATATTAACCAAGGATATATTAACCAAGGATATTAATCAAGGATATATTAACCCTATCCCTGCTGGGGTACTTGAAAACCAGGATACGCTGGGGGGGGGGTCAATTTGACCCCCCCCCCTCTAAATCCCATGTTTAATGTCCAAATATGACAAATGATACATCATTGGAAAGCTCTTGTGCTCTACTTTTAGAATCTGCAAAAAAATTGCAAATTTGCAAAAATTGAATTTTTTATTGCAAAATCTAGTTATATAGTAAAAATGTTTGCAAAAAAAAATTGTCCAAAAAATGATATATTATACATTTTTGGAAAGCCATTGACTATGCTATTTCAAATATGCAAAATGTTTTGCAAAATTTAAAAAAACCTGATTTTTAATCAAGAAAAACTAAAAATTTTCTTTTGACAGGTTGTTTGCAAAAAATTTGCAATTTTTTTCGCAAAACTTGTGTAATCCGTGTCCTTTTGTCATAGGCTTTCCAAAAAGCTAAATTTTATCAAAATCTGACAATTAAGTGAAAGTGGGTCAAAACAAAGATTTAGTTTGTTACAGGAAAAAGCAGTCGTTCAGGCAGTGTGCCTGAGGACTCAGGCAGTTAGTATTAAAGCCCGGTATTAGGCCTAAAGGGAGGGCTTTGGGTAAGTAGGAAAAGTCAGAAAATTTCAACAGCCTCAGACCAATACTTTTTGAGTTATGTAAAAAAACTACCAGGGTGAGGGGTCAAATTGACCCCAGCAGGAATAGGGTTAACCAAGGATATATTAACCAAGGATATTAACCAAGGATATTAACCTAGGATATTAACTAGGATATATTAACCAAGGATATTAACCAAATCAACTTTTCAAAACGATTAGAAAATTGTTTTTTTGTTTTTTATTTTAAAGAGAAAAAAATCCTAGCTTTCTGAAAACGGAACTCAAAGCTATGCCCATCACTACCTATGTACAGACCTAACGGGAGGGTCTATTCGAACTTATTTTCAGAATGGGCACATTCCATGGAAACCATTTCACAAATGCATTACGATTCTTTCAATAAACAGTTAATCTTAAATTCATAAAGGAAATGAATCTTTGCAACAAAATCTTATTTTCTAATCTTTATATCTTCTTTACCAAATGTCGTAGACCTTAGATATTTCAAGCTATGCATTCTGTTAGATCAAATAGTCTAAGTTTGAAATATCAAAGGATTATGCTATTAGGTTGAAATGATCTAGAGGTTTAAAAATTCGAGTTTGTGGAAAAGACTTAATTCCTTTATAGTTTCAGAAATAACAGAAAAAATAAACTTTGTCGGATAAAGAATGAATGAGGTATTCTTATTTCACTTTCCGAAAGTTGATAATTTTCAATTGTGGTTCCTCTTGGTAAAGCAAGAGATTAAATGAAAATTAAACATTTCTCAAATCAGAAAAAAAGACTATGAAACATTATTCGTGTACGTGTATATAAGGTTTAAAAAGTACCGCTGTGAATCAGACATGCCACTCTTCTTGAAATGAAGGATCATTTAAAATTATGTGTTGCAGTAAAGTTAGGATTTCCATTATTTATAAATTAACTGCGGAATCCTAGTTGTGTACAGTTTCTTTAATGTGTCTGAGGAAAATTCTTGGCGTCTGAACCACACCTACTGACTTTCAGAATGGAAACAAGATTCAATTTTAGATCCGCCATCGTGCTCTAAACTTTCACAGAAGATAAAATACCTTTTATTGTAAACTAAAAACGTGTGATAAAAACTAACATTTTATTAACTGTTCATACGAAGAAAACATAATTTCTAACAAATTAATATTTGAATCTATATTGCTGGTTTACGGTTTGTTCTGTTTTCCGTTTTTGTGTTGAAACTTTTCTTAATACTCGTCCATTTCGAAGCAAACCAGGGTCTCCCTTAATTATTCTGAAAATGAAATAAATAAAAATTGATAAAATTATAAATATTCTTAAAGAACTATCCAATAAGCTTGACAACATTTAATTGTCAAAGCTTATCATGAAATGTATAAGACCGTAATTATCAATCGTAGTATATTTTAACCTTTAAAGGGACAGACCGGCTATGTAAGGTAGTTGAACTGAGTATGCAGTGTTCTGGAAAAATTCATTTGAGACATATATCGCTATTTAAAGATCTGTAAATCCTGAGTTTGAGCACAAAGTCGACATTAAAAATCGTACTTTTGGGTGGATACGTTTTACGAATTGTTTTTTAAATTTAGTAAATAACGACGACAAAAAATGTAAGCAAAATTCTAAAGTAAACTAATTAGTTGTTTAGGAACAGGTCGAGAAAATAAAAATTAATGTTATCATCGAGAATAAGTGATCTTATTCAATTATTAGTTTTTGTAATCTCTCAATTATTCACAAAGATTTTCTGCAAATTTTCTGGAATTTTTATATGAAATTACGACATTTGAAGAATTTGTAGAAATCTGCGAATAAAGTCATAGAAAATATGAAATTCAATATAATGATGAAAACGAAAAAATTGATTCTAGCATGGTTTTATTGACAAATTTCTTTTGAGAAATATGTTCCTAACCATCTAATTAGTTTACTGTATAATTTTTACTTTATTTTTTGTCGTCGTTATTTAATAATTAAAAAAAACGATTCTAAAAACGTACCCACTAAACTTCATGATTTTGAACGTCGACTATGCACTCAAACTCAGTAATTATATATATACATCGTGGAAACGTATTAGATGTCTCAAATGAATCCTAAAGAATTTGTCCACAACACTGCATTCTCAGTTTAACTAACTTACATAGCCGGTCTGTCCCTTTAATGAAAAATTATGGTCTGCCAAATTAACAGAGATTTACTTTTTAGCTAGTTTTATATTTTTCTCCAAGCATTCAATAAAAATATTCAAAGTGATGTTTTACCTTGGTCGGTAGCCATTTTGATCAGCTGTGAAGACGACAGTTCTAAGTATTCCATCTGTTCCTGTGTACGCCCAGCTACCTGATACACTGTACCCACCATTGGTCATCTTAATATGAATAATATTTAAATTCTGGAATTCGAAAAGTTGACAAATGTTTTGTAATTCAATTTAACAAAGTCTTTGCCACAAACTTAAGTTTTCTAATTCCTATATCATTGCAACCTGATTGCGTAAACCTTTGATATTTAAACCATTTGATCGAACAAAATTTAAAGTTTGAAATATCAAAGGTCTCTAGTGCTATCGGGTCACAAAGATAAAAAATTTGAGTTTGTGGCAAAAACTCTGTTTTTTTCTTCAGTTTTAGTAACACTCTATCATATAATGAATTTAAGTGTTATTCCTTTTTAATTAAATATTATACAAATTTTGTTTATGTATTCGTGTCATCTGTATTTCCCGTATTCATTACAAAGTAATGTCCCGGGAAACAGAAATTATATATAGATATTTTTAACAAAAAATGCCAGTGTTTTTGGTCTACTTCCAAATCCTTATATGTGATAATTGTTTTGAAGAGTACAAAATTGTTTTCATATATTACGCAATTACCCTCCACCTCTAAGATTTCGCGCCATTTTCTTCCCCCCCCCTCTCCACCCACCTCCAACCCCTCTACCCCCCCCCTGCTCCTCACCTGTCCTTCCTCCTCCCGCTTTTGTCCATCATCCAGTTCATATCTTTAATAAAAATAGAATTAAGATTTTTAAGATAAACAAAAACAAGTCTTAAACATGAACACTATCATGAACATGAACATGAACATATATAAAATAATAACTATTGTGGAATATGATCATAAACATAATTGGAAAATAACTTGACAAAGACAAGAATAAAAGAAATATGACAAGTACAAGAGCATGAACTTAACAAGAACATGAAAATAGATAAAACATCATGAAACAATCAATTCAACAAGAACAAGATTTAGGAAAGGGGAAAAAATTAGAAAAAAACTAAAATCTGGACCAGAATAAAAAAATTACCCAAAACTGTAAGAACCGTCTTTGTTAAATGTGTTTCTGTAACTAACTAACTGCCCTCCTAAAATATTTTAGTTTTTAATAAAAAATGTTGAAACAAATTTATTTTATTTTTACCTCCTGCAAATCCTGTTGGCTGGACTGGAACCGGTTTAACAGTTTGTTTTGACGGATTCCCGGGTCCTGAGGGGATTTCTAGAAAAAAAGAATTTGCACAATATTTTCTAATTAAAAATTGTTATTTTTTGCGAAGTCATTTAATGTTTGAAAAATGAAATTGGATTGTTATTTACAAAGAGTTTAAGGTTGCATCAAAGTCTCATCCTGTCCGGGAAACACTAGTACAAAACATTGAGAGAATTATTCTGTTTATCTTTTAAAAAAGTTCCCACATAGGTCAAAGAAAAATATTATTTATATCGGACCTAAAGTCAAACAATTGTCCCGGATTAATTTCATGACTGACATATCCATTTGTTAAGAATGTAAAATGAAGAGACATTTTGAATTGATTAAAATATATTCCAGAAAATGTTGAAACCAGATTGAACATGTATATTAAATATTTGGTTTACTGTCCTCATTTAAACACAAAACCTTTTGTGTACCAATGTAGATTAATTTGTCGAATAGATGTGCATTTTTAACAAATTTATAATTTCTACTTTTACTTACTAAAACTTTGAGAAACAAAGGCCGGAGCAGAAGCTACAGATTCCACTAATCCTTTAATTCCAGCAACGTCTCATAATCAAAATTGTAAAATATAGTGTTGTAAAAAATGTGATCCTCAAAATGAAGTATTTTTAAAATGTCGAACAGGAGCCGTCTTGTATATATTACGTAACTATAATTGTTTCTGACAGACACCTGTGCTGTGAAATCGGAAGCATTTTTTAACTTCCATATATAGGAACTTATTAACCAAGGACATATTAACNCCCCCCCCGCTCTTTAAATCTTTGATCCTTTACAGATTTTTGAGTGCAAAACTTTTTAAAGCCATTATTTTTCTCTCATGGGTATCAATTTTCATAAAACATGGACTTAGATATTATAATTTTATAATTGTATTTAGAATATAATGAATTACATATTTTTCATGAAACAATCTGATCTCCCAAGTTGCATCTCAGAATTCTGTTTTGATTATCAAAAGCATAAATAAATGTAAAATTTCATCACATTATACTTCAGTTCTAGAATTTCACAGTCATGCAATCAATGGCAGAAACTTAAGTTCTTTCAGAACATATTAACTCTATCCTGATTGGGCTATTTTGTCTGATAATAATATGATTCTTCCCCTAGAGATGAGATAGGAGAGTGTGATACAACCAAACTTTAAAAATAGACCTCTTACTTTAATGGTTTGGGTCCAAGAGAGGCTTTAAAAAAAGTACAACAGAAAAATGTTGAAAAAATATTTAATTTTACTTTTGACAAATATTAACATGTGGCACATGATATTACATAATAAACTTCCACTTGTTAGAGCGTTCTAGTTAAAATTAACACGAAAAAACCACTGGGTGGGGATAGGGTTAAGAATTTTTTGTTAAACCATATTTGCTGGACCCATCATTTGAAAAGTAAAGCACTGCAACCAATGCACTATTACTGGTCCAACTTTATGACCTCGTAGCTCCTCTAAATTTTATTTAATGTAATCTTATTAGAAAAGCAAATTTAATATTTATATGACCATGACCAAAAAATATAAAATTTCTATCTGACTTGCAATATACTTAAGATTGACGAGGAGGTTAGGATAAACAGATTTAGGATATTTTTTTCTAAAATAAGCTCGTTCCTGAGTCAATGGCCAGCAAATCCTCCTCACTGTAAATCTCACTGTTAACCTAAACAAATAGATTGAAAAAAAACTATTTAAATTTTTTTCTTTAGCGACAATCGATCTCTTTTTATTTCATCCTACTGGATCAACATTAAAAATTGTTTTATTAAATATTAGATATTTATTAGATATGTGAAACTATGAATTCTGTGAGATCAAATAATCTTAGTTTGAAATTTACACCATCAGGTTGCAAAGATAAAGGGATTTAAAAATTTAAATTTTTGGCAACGACTCAATTTTTTTTGTAATGTACAGGCTCAATAGATTTTTAATTAAATAAACATTATCCCATCCATTTTGAAGAAATTTTTTTTTCAAAAATATTTGTTCATATTGTGAAATTCATTTTAGTAGTTTTTGAAGCGGAACATAAAATTAAGAAATAAGACTAAATTAGTGTCAAGCTTTAAGTTTGATCCATTTTTTCAATGGCTTTCAACTCAAGACACTTATAAAATCGGAGGAATTTTGAAATATTCAAAACTGCTCAGATTTTTATGTTGATACGGAATGCCAAAAACTTGCAAAATGCATAATGATACAAAGTATGGTCAAAACACAATTACTTTCAATACCAATCCTTTGTAGGTAGCATATATGTATATCTCAGCAACTATTTAAATTTAACGATTTAGCTAATTTATCAAGTATCAAAGATGCATTTTATTAAAACCAGGCTTTCAGGGCCGGCGTTCGCGCCCATCTTCTATTTCAATTCTGAACATTTTTCACTTTGTAAAGTAAACACACAAAAAAGTTCGCGGATTTTATAAAAAGATTATGTGGATTTTCAACGAAAATCGAATTTTGTTGGAGGCAAATTCTTGAAATTTGATAATCCATAAACCTCTGGGAAATGTGTGGTCCCACAAAAAGTTTAGGCTCGATCGGTTCAGCCGTTTTGACGTTTAATGAATACAAATAAACAGAGAGACAGACAGACAAACAAGCAAAGTATATACCTGAGGAATAGCATAGAAGCAAGGACATGCCAAAACAAACACAATCTGGAAAACATTAAGATTAATATTTTTTAAAACACAAAAATCATTTAAAATCATTCCCAACGCCAATTCATATATTGAGGAAAACTATGTTATTTTCCACATAATTGATTAGATAAAGGTTTAAATGGTATCACTGTGAATCAATTATGTCCCCCTTTAGAGGTAAATGAAAAACCTTTGTATTTCTAACTTAAAAATACATTATCTTCATTTATGGTTAATTAGCTGCTCATGGGACTTGCGGATTTATGCAGCAGAAATAATGAAGAACTTGTTAGAATTAAACACTAATCAGATAAAGCCTACTGTTTTGAAT
Source organism: Eurytemora carolleeae (assembly GCF_000591075.1). Taxonomy (NCBI): domain Eukaryota; kingdom Metazoa; phylum Arthropoda; class Copepoda; order Calanoida; family Temoridae; genus Eurytemora; species Eurytemora carolleeae. Next base: position 46,334 of record NW_019396134.1, on the reverse strand, counting down.
CTGATAAGTTTCAGATTTTTAAATCTTTTTTTATTTCCCACATTTTCAAAATAAACTGCAAAACCGACGTTTAAAATTTGTTAAAATAACCAGATTTCTAGATTTAAACATCCAGGCACATACAGTGAGAACAAAAACACGGTAAACTAGGAAGACGACCTTTAGACTCAAAGGGAGTGTTCGCGAAAAATGAAAGAGGGAATAGGCTTACGGTGAAAAATAAGCGGTTTTGATCGCTACTAATCTTACTTCTATCTGTTGCGTCTATAAGGAGAAAATTGTTAAAAACGACGCATACCGAAGAACGTAGCGTCCATCATGCATATTCAGAAAGTTGCAACATTCAACTCGGATCATAAGATAATCAATTTTATTCCAAACAAATTATTATGATATTTCAACCAATAGTCATCGATAAGTTTTCGTCGCATTCGTATATATTTGATATTTCATAATATTTTTCTATTTTTCATGATCTGAGAGTTACTTTTGAAAACATTTATTCCTGTTTCGAGGATTTTTGATAATGAAGACGACGTTTTCATATTTTCCAGGAATATACGAATGCGTCGAAAAATAATTGATGATTAATGTTTGTTTTATATCTGAATGATTTGTTTGAAATTAAATTGATTATTTTACGATCCGAGTCGTTTTTAACAATTTTCTCCTTATAGATGCAACAGATAGAAGCAAGATTAGTAGCGATCGAAAGCTCTTATTTTTCGCCGTAAGATGAACATGGGACACAGCAGTTGTGCAGTCCGCAATCGACCAGTATACTAAATATGCTATTTATATGCAATATAGCAAAACTATTTTTTTTTGTAAAAACAACAATCAAACTTAATATTGTTTAAATGTCGTCTTCCTGTCATAGAATTTTCCGTATCTCACAGTACCAAACCTATGAAACCTATTGACTGATATCATTGTTATCTTTAATATTTAACATATATATATATATTTGAATAGTGGATCTTGAATACCGCTAATAAAGCATACAAAAGCATGGTATGAAGTGCGTAATAAACAGCTGGAATATTGCTTTGTATTTCAACCAGTCACGACTATACAGAGTTGCAAAGGATACAAACAAATAATCTCAATTTCAAAACAATTTGTAAATATAAAAAAAATATTCGCCTCCGCCAATTTGCAATATTCGCCTCCGCCAATTGCATAAAAATCTGAACCAAAAAATTGTAGATTATAACTTTTCATGATTTGGGGATTTTTGGGTGCAAGAGACATTTTTATGAAGTCTCCTCTAACATGTATGAATTCTGACAGAGGGGGGGGCATTCCGCAGTGCCCCCTTAGAAATTACATTTTCGATTTACGAAATTTTTTTTTACGATTTTTTTTTCTGATCAATCAAGTTCGAATCAGATAATGTCCATGGTTTAAGATTCTTTCAAAGTTTTTTTTTCATTTTCAAATGTGTCTTGGGAATTTCTTGCTTGCAGTACACAATGGAAAAATTATCAGGAAATGTTCAAGGGTACCGTTGTAAATCCTAAATTGCCATTTTTGCATCGAGGGTTACTTGAAATTACAGTTACAATTAAATGCTTAAAACCTCCTGGGATACTAAACGTACACGCATCTATTCTTGTTTACAAAGTCCGCCCATAAACTTAAATATTTCAAACTATGAAATATTTAGATTATATTTATAGATCAAATAGTCTAGATTAAAAAAGGTTTGTACCTTGTAATTTTCATGATTGAATCAAGAAGGGTGATGGGGTTTATATCGCGTAATTTTCATGATTGAACCAAGAAGGGTGGTGGGTTTTATATCGTGTAATTTTCATGATTGAACCAAGAAGGGTGGTGGGGTTTATATCGTGTAATTTTCATGATTGAATCAAGAAGGGTGGAGGGGTTTATATCGTGTAATTTTCATGATTGCATCAAGAAGGGTGATGGGGTTTATATCGTGTAATTTTCATGATTGAATCAAGAAGGGTGATGAGGTTTATATCGTGTAATTTTAATTATTTAATATTCTATACAGTTTTATGTTTGTCTTACTCTATCGCTTTAGGAATGCATCTATTAGCACTGCAGGATGTTATTAAAATAGCCATAATAATAAACGACCCACTACGTTCCTCATTCATTGACTTTTTATATCTGGAAAATGTTTTCTAATTATTTTTAAGTTGGCCCGCCAAACAAAAAAAGGAAATGTTCAAAAACAGCTTGTAGACGTATGTAGTCTAGCGTTTTTTTTGGATCCATTCTAAAAGCTAGGGAGGTTTCGTGTTTATAAACCCAAAATCCAAAAATTTTCTAATACATGACATTTTTGCCATTATATATTTGACTGTTTTCAAGTGACCAGTCATTTTACAGAGACTTTAGCGTAATTTTAATTGACCCTTCATGCAGACAAGGGAATGTCCGATATACAACGCTACCCATTAAACGCTTTGCCTGATGATCGAGGGCAGAGAATTCAGTGTGTTTATCTCAAAGTTGATGTTTAAAATGCCCAAAAACTGGAGTGTACGATAGCGTACGATGTGAACTCAACTGCACAGCTGACTTAACATATATTTCTCGAAAATCTCAAATATGCTGTGTTCAAAGCATTTTAAAAAGTTCAAATGCAATTGAAAATTTTCTGCGACTTTTAAAATAAATAAATATTATTAAAAATAACTGTTTACCAATATTTGGTGATGCATTGTAGAAATGCGATTTAGTTCATTGCTCACAGTTCATCATTTTTTTTTCTGAAAAATAAAATTGTCATTTATTTTTGCATCACTTATCATATAAAAACTTTACCTTCGAGTGGATACAAATGTATTTCTTAATTCAGAGTTAGCTTGTTTAGGGTTTAGTGTGTTTGTTTGTGTCCAATTGTCGTTAAACGGCTGAACCGAATTGTTTGTGGTACTGTAAACATTCTACTTTAAAAACTTGATTAAAAAATCTTGGACTTTTTAAATATGAAAACAGACAAATCTGCAAAATGTAAATCCATTTAGTAAAGCTCTTCGCTCATATATACAAACATATTTGTATTAGGGTTCAATGATGTGCAATTCTAATTTGATATCTGTACTAATAATATTACTATCTTAATTAGTTGTATATTGACCCAGCCGGGCTAGCCCGGTCAGTTTTCATTTTACCTGTTTATAAATAAATTAGTTGAATATCATTTGTTGATTAGAACGGACGTATACAGAGCCTTGAGTGTTGGCTAGAGATAGAGAGCCTTAAGATTTGGCTAGAGATTTAGTTAAATATGATCTCATTAGACTTTGAGTAAAGTAATCGTTAGAGAATTAGCGTCTAGATTTGTTACATGGATATACAGTATATTTAAATTTATAAGAAATATATATTGTGTTATCCCTTTGTACACATGGATATACAGCATATCTAAATGTATAATAAATGTATATTGTTTTATTCCTGTGCAATCTGCACATAGATGAATATAAGCTACAGCAGATCTAAATGTATAAGAAATGAATATTGTTATATCCTTGTCGTTTATGCATATCATGAACTGGACCTAGTTCTATTAAATGCATTTTTAGATAACTGCAGTATCAGATGCACTTCAGTACGTTTCAACGTGGTGTACCCCCTGCACCCTTCACCCATTCTGCACCATACAGCCATTCTGCACTATACACTCATTCTGCACCCTACACCCATTCTGCACCCTACACCCGTTCTGCACCCTAAACCCGTTCTGCACCCTACACCCGTTCTGAACCCTACGCCCATTCTGCACCCTACACCCATTCTGCACCCTACGCCCATTCTGCACCCTACGCCCATTCTGCACCCTACGCCCATTCTGCACCACCAATTCATATTCTCAAAGGGACTGTAATTGTATTTTCAAATGTCTCTCAAATTAAAATAGTTGCATGTTCAATTCACAACTGTAACTGGTTTTCAAGTACCCCAGCGGGGATAGGGTTAAGATTTTTAACTTTCATTCATAGGCCTTTACTTTTAATTGGACAGTCATATGTTATGAAACTATCTTATATCTAAACTAATATTTCTTTTTAAAAGTCAACTTATCAATTTTTATAATTTGTCTTAAAATGGCTTAAAAAAGAAACCAATTTAAAATTGCAGGGAATCGGAAATGTTTAGGAAATGCAGACTAAACAAATTCCGTACAGGCGTCTCAGAAGTCTTATTTGTGAGTAATCTTGTATTAACCTAGTTAAGAATTTTGTTTAAAATGGAAATATTTGTTCAATGTGCAAAGTCCAAATTTTTTCTGAAATTGGTTTTTAAGCACTCACGGTTGCCCCCCCCCCCTGTTTTTTTATTTAACAAAAAAAACACCTTATACTAGATCGTTCTTCATTTTTAATTATACAGCTGGTTGTGAACAAATTATGCAAAAACTATTTTTTTATGCGAAGGGTAGGGTGGAGTACGGTCAACCAGCTGGTCTGTGTTTAAAAAAAATCAATAACAGTAAATAACTTTTTTATTAATTAAGCTACAGATCTGAAATCGGGAAAGGTATAACTCAGTTTTTGTTTTGTTTTTAAGAGATTTTTAGTTTTTGGATTAACGTTTAAAACGATCATTTTTCGTTTAACACCAGAAACAGGAAGAAAAATTATCGTTAATATTTACGATAACAAAATTCCCAAACCGATTTTTTTGCTTCACATCGTTAACAAAAATTTGAAAACAATTTCGGAAAAAAATTATATTTCTGTGGTCATTTTTGGACGGGGTAGACGGGGGGGGGGGATAAAATCTTTATTAGAACCTGTCAATGACCATGCATAAACTGTTAAGGATATGAATGGTTGTCTCTAGTATAAATTAACATGTTAAATAATAGTTCTCTGTTAAGAAAACCAAATATAGGTTGTATATACTATATACAGGATCTCCCACATTGTTCAAACCTCTTTTGGGAAAAACCAGACAAATTTTAAAAGGAATATTTAAGACTCATTGAATAAATTACATGCATCAAATACACGGTCTAAGGGTCTGTTTTAGTCTTTTATTATAGCATTCAAATTTGGAGATTTTCCAATATGATATTTATGAAGTGTGTGTACTGTGTATACTCTGTATTGTGTAATCATATCTCACCTCCCTCAACCCTGTAATTTAAAGATGCTTCTTGCTGTATCTACATTTATAAATAAAGTAATAATCTCTGTTTGAGTGTCTGTAGACTGTCCATCCGGCTCATTTCATGTACAGGGCCGAATTTGAAACAACAAGACCACGCTGTACACTGTACAGTACACATACAGATTTTAAGGCAAAACAGGACAGTTCACCAAATTAATCATCCCCTTCTAGTGAAATTTATGTGCCCATGCCCGATTTGCCTCCAGTTTTAATTGAGGAACTCGTTAGAACGACGGAAATGTTCTTAGCTTAGCTTAAATTAACCTAGAAATCGTCAAACTTTAAGAGTTTTTAGTCGTCTTTACATTCTCATCCTTTGAGGGGTACTCTATATTCGTTCATCATCGTTCTATAGAATTTTCCAGGACTCCCTTTAAGGCCTATACTAATTACTAATTAACATCCTAAACTGTAGATGCAGGAACTGGTATCAACAATATCTAGTAATTAAAGAACTATACGATCAATAATAAACATCACTATCCTGCAACCATGGTAATAAACTAATCATCAGTAATTAGCAATGCTTCCCGCCCTTTTTACATTAGTGTCAACAAGATTGAACGTAAACATTCATTCTTTAATGCATGGTTATTTTGAAAATATATTTTTTGTATAAACTTACGTTATTACAAGATTGAACGTAAACATTCATTCTTTAATGCATGGTTATTTTGAAAATATATTTTTTGTATAAACTTACGTTATTACAAGATTGAACGTAAACATTCATTCTTTAATGCATGGTTATTTTGAAAATATATTTTTTGTATAAACTTACGTTATTAATATTCGTTGCGCCAAGTTCAACAGTGCAGAGAAGTTTGTTAAATAGATGTCCGCCTAAAGAACTCCCCATTGAAGGTACTGCTTAAAGTGTTTAAACATATATATTCACGATGGTACCCTTAAAAGCTTTGTCTGAACAAGAATAAATGAAATAATAATTTTGGTATCTCCATAAAATGTCTTTCTGCTGCTGAAACAGTTAAGGAAATCGTTAGAATTAAACACTTGAAAAGCTGGAAAAACGACGATATCTTCCACATTAGGGTTTCATAATCATATTTTAAAATTAAATCCTACCATCGTGGATATCGAATATATGTAATGTAAGTTAGGTCATTGTCATCCAAAAGTTTTGAACTTTAATTTTTATTTCAAACATTGCACTTTGTGATACTTTATTAGCACCACGGTCCACGATATAAAGAAGTATAAAATAATATGTCTAGGGTGGGGGCTTAACATTTTTGAAGGGGCTCGTTAATAATCATTCTCTGCTGCAGGAACTAAATGTCTCAGCAAATCATGATTTTCTATTTTCCAGAAGGGGGGTCTTAGCCTCCATAGTTCTCCTAGTCCTGCATTCACCCGGCCACAATACCGAATGAACTTTTTTATTGCTAATATTCGATTCGCTTGTTCAGCGCTATAGTTTATAATACATTTTTAATAACGTCGCAGTTTTTAATCGATTATGAGACATAAATATTTGATATAAACCTGTTAATTTTTCAGTAATATATAGAATAGTCATAGTTTAACGATCATCTCAGTCGCTTCACAAATCTGAGTTCTACGACGTTGCTTTCCTGCGCGTTAAGGTCTCTGCGCCACTACAGTCACCGGTCTACTGAAACTAGGACGGAACTATGGGTGAACATTAGATAGCAGGGTTCACAGTTCAACATAAAAAAAGGGACTGTAAGCGTAATTTTAAGTGACATTAAATTCCACATTTCTACTGCTGGAAAATATGAATGCAGGAATCAACAAACAAAAAAAATTATAAAAATGACAATAAATGCCATATTATTGATCAGATAAAAGATTCAATGCTACCATAGAGAATCTGGAATGGTGCATCACTGAAAACTACGCTTACAGTCCCTTTAAACAAAAACAAACCCTGACAATTCGTTAGCAATGTCGAACATGCTGGAAGCATTTCGAAATCGCGAACTCACAATTTGTGAGGTATTATTAATACTCTGTTATTATTTGCAAACCAGATTTTGATAGTTCGCAATTGAAAATAAGTTTTTAAACAGCTTAGGCTGAAATATCTTCTTAGAGCACTGGATTTACAGTTACTAGCTGATCAGATTATATCAAGCTATACACTATACACCTAGGTTCAATCATTTTTAAATAACCATAAAATTCTAAAACATTAGATGATAAGCTGTTTTATACTAAACATAAACATTACACAATTTACAGGGTGTCCCATAAAAATTTACAGGAAAACGACGACTTATTAAGGTAGTAGTTGATCTTTAAATTAATTTACGATATTCATTTATAAACCTAATTTTAGAAGTAAAATTTTAGAGTTAATAAATACAAAAATACCCCTTTTATTTTCAAAAGTGGTTGGCTTTTTGTGCTTTCAACATTACAAGAGATATGAAATATTTTGTTCAGATTTCGAGATTTTTTTTTATAATTGAAATCTGAACGAAATTCTTAATATCTCCGGTAATATTGACAGCACACCAAAATCCGGCCACATTTTGTAAATGCCAGAACTATGAAAACTTTGTGATTGTTGTTTAAAAATTCAAGTAAATCAAAAAACGAATGCCGCAAACAATTTCAAAGATGAAAGGCAATCTTCAAGTCGTCTTTCTACAATCAAGTTTTGTGAAACGACACCCAATTCCTAAACAGTAAATATGGTTCAAATTTTTGAAAATACAATCATAATTCCTTTTATATCTTTACCTATTTTTATGTCCATCTAGCTTTTTATTTTCTATTTATCAACCTATTATATCATTGATATATTCATATAAATTCATACATTCATGTATATATCTATATATCTATATAAATGCATACATCCTGTATATATCTATCTATCTATATATTTGAGTCCAAATGGCTAAACCCAATTCTCGTAGATTGGTTGAATTCAACGCCTTGATAAACCTAAGCTTAAAGTCAAACCATTCAAACAATCTTATTTTGGAGGGGAGGGAACGAATCGAAGATATACAGACTCATTTTACTAATTTGCATTGTTCCTCTTAATAACAGTTTTCGCAATAAAAAAAAGAAATGGATAAAAGTGTCCAGAACTATAACAAGGTGCATAGGGGTGATGAAAAAAATCAATACTTTTTAAGATGCTAAGAACGTATCTCCTGAAGGGGGAAGTGTGACAATATAGCAAAAATATCAGAATATCAAATGCTAAACAGTCTAAATATATGCCTGGTATAAATATATTGTTATACAAGAATATTTATCTTCCTTTGTCTTCTTAATAAACCCTGAAGCATTTAATCATGATTATACAGTATACAGGGTGTTTCGGTAAACATGAAATTTAATGCTTGTTTTAATTTTTGATAATAATCTAATGACACAATTTATAGTTTCTTTAGTCTGTTTGTAACTGTACAACTTGCCTTGTTGCCTTAAAGTCGGTCCGATACTTCAAAATGAAAAAGTGTGTATTAAAAAAGGTTGCACGATTGTACCCTAAAAAGGGTCAACGTTACAAAAATACTTTTCAGTTTTGCAATTTTTTTCTATCCACTTCAATTTGTCAATTTTTGTGGTGTCTCTCGATTGTGAGGTTTAGTGGAACACCCTGTACTTTATAACGGATTCTGGGGATATCAAGGAATTTAAATTGCCTCAAACTTTGAATTATATTAACAATAAACATGGGAAATAATTCAAACTCGTCTTTATCAAGAATCAGCCTTGCAATTTCCAATTTCAAAAGTCGTAATATAATTATGTCTGCATGAGTTTAATTTAAGCAAACATCAGAAGGTTGTATGTTGTGTCTGTAATGACTCTGAAAGATAAATATTGAAGACGGACAAGTTTGATTTGTTTGTAAACAAGAATTTTCTTATTTTACAGAAAAGGCAGAGTGGGATTCATGTTGTGTTCAATGCCCCGGAAAATTCCAAAACAGAGAGAGGGGGATTGAATTTGTAGATCCAGAAAAATTATATCTGTGGGATGGCTGCGTAGAGACTGGCAGCTGGGGGGGTCTTAAATGTAAGACATGTGGCCGCAGCGCTCGGCCCCCTAGCCTGTCCTAGCCGTAGCGCTCGGCCCATGAAATTAACCTAACCTAACCCTAAATAAATACTAATTTAATTATTTTTCTGGATCTACAAAATTCAATCCCCCTCTCTCTGTTTTGGAATTTTCCGGGGCATTGAACACAACATGAATCCCGCTTCCCCAACCGAAAACGACAGTGCTGAGTGCGTTTGCAATAGAAATCAAAACATAAAAAAACAAAATGTTATACTCTAGCAGACGAAAATCCTTCGTATTGCAAAGTTTTCAAAAGATATCACTATACCAGCTCAAACATCTTTTAAAAAACCATCTTAAAATCTTAAAATCAATTTCCATATAAATTGGAACACCCTGTGCATTGGGTCGAAACCACAAAACTTAAATTTGAAGAATAAAACTTAAAAGACAGCTGTGGATTTTTTTGTCAGAGCAAAATTAGAGATTGGTGAAAATTAACAAAAATAATTCAGAACATTTGGTAATACAAGTTAAATATTTAAAGAATAAAAGACAGCTGCGGATTTGGTCATACAAATGGTAGTATTAGAAGAAAATTTCTTTCTCATGAGAAAGATTTCTACGAATGATCTGACTACTCTCCTCACACTCTAATTTTATAATCCTTAAATCTTTGCAACCTGATGACGAATTATTTGGTTAGATTAATTAGTTAAAGTTTGAAATATAAGCTGGTAAAATTAGAGTTTAAGGGACTAAATAAAGTATTAATTTCCTTTCTGCAAAAACATGCTGCCCCCCTGCCGCCAAACCTCTCCCACCACCTCTTTAAATAATATCAATATCCCCCCTCACTAAATTCCCTCCCTCTCCCCTCACTATATCCCCTGCCTCCCTATAAACCTATAAACCTATAAACCTAAAACAAGAAAGTTTAACCCTATTCCTGCTGGGGGGGGGGGGTCATTTTGCCCCCCCCTTGTAGTTTTTTTTTACATAACTCAAAAAGTATTAGTCTGAGGCTGTTGAAATTTTCTGACTTTTCTTACATACCCAAAGCCCTCCCTTTAGGCCTAAAACCGGGCTGTAATACTAACTGCCTGAGTCCTCATGCACACTGCCTGAATGACTGCTTTTGCTAGTAACAAACTAAATCTTTGTTTTGACCCACTTTCACTTGTCAGATTTTGATAAAATTTAGCTTTTTTGGAAAGCCTATGACATAAGGAAACGGATTACGCAAGTTTTGCGAAAAAAATTGCAAATTTTTTGCAAACAACCTGTCAAAGGAAATTTGCACATTTTTAGTTTTTCTTGATTAAAAATCAGGTTATTTAAAATTTTGCAAAAATTTTTGCATATTTGAAATGGCATGGTCAAGGGCTTTTCAAAAATGTATAATTTTTCTTTTTTTGGACAAATTTTTTTTGCAAACATTTTTACTATAAAACTGGATTTTGCGATAAAAAATTCAATTTTCGCAAATTTGCAATTTTTTTTGCAGATTCTAAAAGTAGAGCACAAGAGCTTTCTAATGATGTATCATTTGTCATATTTGGACATAAAACATGGGATTTAGAGGGGGGGGGGGTCAAATTGACCCCCCCCAGCGTATCCTGGTTTTCATGTACCCCAGCTGGGATAGGGTTAAAGATGAAAAGCGAAAATCTTATGTTAAATTGGTCAAACTGTGATGGAACGTACTGACAGCTTGCTGGGATACGGGCCGAACTGTAATATCAGTGTGCTCGGGCCTGTTTTAATCATATCTATAATCTGATGCATATTTTGTGTCGGTTAGTCATTGAAATTAAGTAGAACTCTTGTTATGTGTTATAATGTTCTGCACGAATTCAAAAGTTCACGCTAGAAAACCCCAAATAAGATAAAGCAGGAGCTCTCTCAACAAAACTCAAGCAAAATACAGGAGGAACTCTCTATTACAAATCCTAAGCAAGAAACAGCAGTAACTCTCAAAATAAAAACCCAAACAAGCTACAGGAGGAACTCTCTAAACCAAACCCAAACAAGATACATAAGAAACTCTCTAAACCCAACTAAACCAATATACAGCAGGAACTCTCTAAACCAAACCAAAACAAGATACAGCCGTAACTCTCTAAATCAACTCAAACAAGATACAGCAGGAAATCTCTAAACCAAACAAAAATAAGATACAGCAGAAACTCTCTAAAACAACTCAAACAAGATACAGCAGGAAGTCTCTAAACCAAACCAAAACAAGATACAGCAAAAACTCTCTAAACCAACTCAAACAAGATACAGCAGAAGCTAGGGTTTCCACCGGAATTCTGGGTTACTGTTTACATCAGGAAATTATCCGGAAATTATTTCCATTTCCAATATGGAAAAGGTTCCGGAAATTCGGAATTCCGAAACTATTTTTTCCCCTTAAACCGGAAAATTCCGGAACGTTGATCTGTAATTACGGAATGGAATGTTATGGAATATTGTTCCGGAAAATTCTGATTCCCATCAAGGTTGTAAAGCAAGGTTAGATACTCTAGCTGTATGAACTCCAATGTAAAGATTATGATGTTTTGAAAGTAATGGAAATGTAAGTAACGTCATTGATTATTCTAAAGATAAATATTGCACAAATCATAGAGAAGGGAAACAAAGAGGTCAAGCTTACTTCAGATGTACGCAACCGACCTTCCTTTTAATTAATTAATATAGTGCTCGGTTGTGTACATCACAATATTTACGTATCTAACACTGTACACTTGTATATAGAGAGATTGTATTTCGAATAGCTATAAAAAAATAAATCAATAATGATCAGAGTCTAAAACTAAAGAATGCGCGAATTTTAAGTTTGAGGTTAAAAGTTCTTAAAATAATGAGTAGTTACTTAAATATTTAACTTTCTCAATTCTAAATTTGAATTTCCCGGGAAAAATCTAAACCAATCAGAGAAAAGGATTTCCGGAGAATATTACATAACCATGGCTAATCAGCTGTTAGTACGTAACCGAAAACAAAACTGTTTTTTGGATTTACACGCAAAAATTAATTTATCTAAAACGTGAAATTTCTTTAACAAGGTTTTCACTTTCAAATATATGGTAAAATTGAATGCCGCTTTCTCAGCTGAATGATGATTGAATAATAGACAAACAGGGAAAATGCAGGATTTCAAGATTTTAACCCTGTGTTTAACCTCATGGTTAAAGTTCAGGGATAAATTAAGTCAGAAGTGGCATTTAACCATGAACTTAAAATTTAAGTCAAAACTTTTTCTTCTTTAGTTTTAGACTCAGATCTGAATTGAAATCGCAATTAAAACCAATTTTTAAAACACTATAATATTCTTTGAGTGCATCAAGCACAACTTTTTTCATTCACTATTAATTATTGATTTAGATTCCCAAATTTGTAGGTTTTCAATTTATTAGGTAAAAGTTCTGTCTAAAATCCTTGACTGAAATATTCAATTCTGTGTTTACAATCCTTATTATGTGTCTATCTAATTTTCTATACAAATTTGTATAATGTACTTCCCTTCCGTTTTCCTGAACTAGAACCATGAGGTTTTGCAAAAGTTCTCACTTGCTTTTGAAAAAAGGAAACTGTTAATCGCAATAGATTTTATAATTTTAATTTATAAAAAAATTTACAGTTTTTGCCATTATTTAACAGACTCTTCCGTTAGTTAAAAAAAACCTGTTTCATTTTCTCCCTTAGTCAAGATTTATCGTGTATTTTCATAAATTCAAAATATACAGAATTTGTGCATAAAGATTGGATATAGGATGCTTTGATGAATAACATTAAAAATTTGAAGAATAAAAGTTTTTCAAGTAATATTTATGAATTAAATTTGTCTGCAAAAAGTAAGACACTTTTTGTAACAAAATTTAAAATATCCAGAAAGCAGAATCCGAAGAGTATTCCAATCCACCCTCCAAACTCTGCAGTAAACTCCCAGAATGTGTAGATGAACTCACTCGTCAGAACCTGGATATTCCTGGGCTTCCTGATTATCAGATACTTATTTCTAGATTTCTAGAAGAAAAAATACAATACTTCTTTTCATAAAAAAGTGTCTTTTAATGTGTTATTAAATTAAAAGAAACAAACCGGGTTTTCATTGTAGAGCAGTTCAACATTCAGAATAGTTTTTCTGCAGGGTTGTAAACATTTACTTAGACCAAGCTTAAAGCTGTTAGATAGCTTTGACAATTCAATTTTATATGCTTCTATAATAGCAGACAAATATACATGTTATATATATATTTAGTTAGTGACATAACTTTGTTCAGTTAAATGGGTAAATTGTAAACATCAAAATTCTACTTTTAAAAGTAAACTTGGTGAGATATAAATATTTCGACCTGTTAAATTTATTTTCTATATTTTATAGTGACCATTTGACTCAACTTTTTAATATTCTAATCAAAATGTACTGCTAAAATTCCTGATAGTGATTCACATTTTTCAAATTTATTTCCTGGATTCCTAAACATAAATACATGATACAGGTTGAGTCTTTCATATTGATAAGAAATGTGTTGTTCAGAATCTTTCATTTCAGTATATAATTGTTGACTTGTAAAGTCACTATAATAAAATAAAGAGATCTAAAATGGATATTTCTAACATTTATTTATAAAACGAGTGTTTTGAAATATTTGCATTTAAGGCGGAGTTAAAATTGGTTGATTTAGAAATTAACAAAGGAATTATGGATGGATATTTGATGGTACATCATGGGAGGGATGTAAAGCTTCATGTTGGTGGAGCAGATCAACAGGAACTGGGGCAACAGGGCTTATCCAACCTAGTAGGCAGAGATCGCGGCTTTATCATGCTGGATTTGAGCGATTATGTTGTCTCTGGAAGTGGAGTGCGTGATAAACTGGGAACCCTCGGGTAAGCCTGTCTGCTGCTAATTGAGTATCTGCGTCATCATCATAAAGGAGTCAAGAGGCTCCCTGTGTCGGAGCTGTTACTAGTTCAACTGTCCTAACATGACTGAATACCGGGAGCTGGGATGAGCGGAGATTCGACATGTGGGCACTACATGAGGAGGAAATGGATCTTGAGTACACATACATCTAGAGAAAAGGCTACGGCAATTTGAGTCGGAAAAATCGTCTTCCTTATATTTCGAATTAATTTTAACAATAATAGTTATTTGAATAAATATCTGTTTTATTTTTTTCTATTTGTAGTGGATTATATATACATATATGCTCTTGAAAAAGATAACTGTGCAGTTTGGCTCAATATAACACTCATTGTTAGAAATAGGCTAAACCGCAGTATGTATTGTGAAATTAGGGGTTCACATTATGTTTTGAACAAAAATGGTGTTAAAAAATGCAACAAACATTGCGCCAAAAAATTGCCCAAATTGCTAGGGGAAAAACTGAACATAGGATATCAACATTATAAAGTCATAAACATTTAGTTGTGGACAAGATTATTAAAAAAATGGGGTCTAGAAAGACTGAACTTTTCACAACTTTTATTTATAACAAAAAGTAAAGTTTCATAACACTTGTCAATCACAGGTATTTAAATTATTATGATATTGATGTTAATACTCAACTATCCACCGGTTTAAAATTAACCTTCTTTTTAAAATAAAAATAGGATGAGGATAATGGATAAGAAATTATTAATATAATATAAAAGACCTCTAATACTGGATGGAAACTAGGAAACTAGGAAACTAAGCGGAGTTTTCCACATATAAAGTAAAATGTTTTATTGCGAAATTTTTTTGTAGTGTTTGCGCAGAAGTTGCCTGGATTTTTTGCACAGTTTTTGCAAAATAAATTTTTGCCCAAAAATTCACAAAAGTTTGCAGAGAATGCATACAAATTTGCAAAAAAAGTTTGCTTCAACTGGAAATCCCATGTGGAACTAGTGTCCTATAAATCAAAAACTACAAACATTTAACATAATTCAAAGTTTGATTTATCTACAACACTCCTAGGGTTTCCACGAAACTGTCAATATCTTGTGCAACAGTTGCGTGATTTTCCACAAAATGACTTTTTTGCACACAATTCCGTATCATTTTCGTATCAATACAAAACCAGCTTTGCACAAAATTGTGCATTCATTTGAAATGAAATTTTTTTTTGCATGAAATTTTGCATGAATACAAAATTTAAGTCAGAATTTTTTATTGATTTACGCAAGAATACAGATCAACAGATCATTTTTGCAAATATTTGTTGCATGCCATATAGTGCATAAATATAAAAGATTTTAATATTTGGACAGTATGGTGTGAATTAGTTTCAGTAAAAAACAACTTCCATCTAACCCTGCTCATCTTCAAGTTCAGACCGAAGTGAATGTGATTATGATTAATTAATTCGTGACTAACTCAGTTACTACTTGAGATTGATTGTCGGTAAATGGTATATAATGGTCGGTACGGTCCAGTAAACCTAAAACCCGGAAATTGGGGCTCATTTGGCCAGCATGTGGGAGCAGGCTGGAGAAGCTGGAGTATAACTCTGATTGGTGTAATTTTGAATTTATTCATCATTTCCTGGAATTGTTTCTTGAAATTTAACGAAATAACAAAATAGCTCGAAATAACGAAATAGCTTTTGCACATCAATGCGCAAAAAATCAAAATTTCATGCAATCTTTAGTCGAAACGTAAGCAAATCGTTGTGAAATTTTTGGCATGATTTTTGTGCAAAAAATTTCAACTGGAAACCCTGAACACACCAGCAGGACGTAAAGATATAATATGGCGATAAAAAATTTAAAGTTGGTGGGAGTGTATGTAGAAATACTGCCTTTTCATTAAATCTTTGTCAAATCCATGCAGGTAGCACTTTTACTTCATAAGCTCTTGGGTTTCAAACAACCAGCTAATAATGAACTTAAAGCTAATAATGGACTTAAAAGTGTTTACAAATAAATTAGGACACTTAATTGACTTAAATCTTCAAAAATTTAAGGGCTAAACTCCTTAAAATCAAAACTAAAATGATTTGATGTTTAAAAATAACCCTAGAGACGACAGTTTCTAAAATCTTTAAAACTTCTTATTCTTACTTCATATTATAGTAGATGCATCCAAATGTATTGTTAAACTCTTGTGATATATAATCATCTCTGCATGAATCATATTCGATTTTATTCGAGCAAACGTTGTCTTCTTCAATACTTTGAATCTGTTTAGCATTCAAAAGAAAAATTTTGTTCTCATTCTGCAGCCCTAGTCCTGTAAGCTTTAAAGAAGTGTCACCAGTAATAAAGCTGGGATCATGAATAAATATAGCATCTAGGTAAAGAAAGCTATGATCAATTTTAATCTCTTCTCCAGTAAATTCCAGTGTTTTACATACATAAACATATGATAAGTGCTCTTCCCACATAAACATCTTAGACATAGTATTTGTATAATCAATCCATTTAGTATCTGCTTTACCTCTTTGGAATATTGAGCCAAATCTTCGAATTGTTGTAATATTGTTTGTAGGCCAAGACACCCTTGGATTACAGAGTGATATTGAAATATTAAGATTAGGATCTGCTTCCATGTATTCTACTTTACTTCCTGTCAGGTTACTCTGCAGCTTCTGCGTTGAGAGTGTAAGCTGGTAAAGAATAGCAGCAGATATTCCAATAACAATACACAAGAATATCTTGAATCCAAAATTTTGTCCAAGTTTTTCCCTAATCATATATGCAAAACCAAGGACACTAAAAACAAGATTTATATTTTATAGAAAACATTACTAGGTATGTAAGTACCTGTATCCTAGTAGTAACCCTGTCCATCCTCCTACTTCTCCAATAAGAGAAATTATATCATAAGATGAAAAAACCTAACAAAAAAATCATTTCTTTAAGTTGGAAAACATTTGTAAGTTGAATTCAGTTAGTAAAACTGCAAGAATACATGTAAAGTGTAATTTTAATTTACCTCTTTTACCAGTGTTGAGATTGGAAATTCAAGACCATATTCAAAAAGGTCATCATAGCCAATAAAACTTGATCTTTTCATTGAGTCCAGACTTGTAAGGGTATAGGTAGTCTGAATCTTCATATTAGGGTCATTGCATTTACCATTTTTTATCATATACTCAAACTGATTTGAAAGATCTTTAAATAAAGATTCATTAATGACTTTACTAATCTTCTTATTTTCCTTTGATATCAAAAAATCTTTTATGTCATGATCATGATAGTTCTTTGATATTTTGTCTAGAATACAGTCATCATAAGAGTAATATTCATCATATCCATCTTCCAAAATCCTTTTTTGATTCAAAACATCAAGTTGAAACACATATGATGAATAAAAAACATATCCAGTTTTTGCACTAAAATACCAAGTATTAGTAAAATATTAGTCTTTTCATTCATTTCAAATTTTCAGTTTGAAAAATTTATTAAGTTTCATTTGTCATGATACTTTTGCCAAAGTTTTCTAAAAAATGGACATTGTTGGGTTTTAATTGCAAAAATTTGGTGTTGTAGGTTTTTTTTTTATTAATCTGTCAGAGGTTGTCATCTAGCAGCACATTCCTTTATCAATGCTTCAATCGTAAGGGCTGTTTAGGTCTGAGAAATGGTAAAGTGCAGGAATTCTTCTGATTTACTGGAATGAGTTCTAGATACCTTTCAGACAGGAAACATCGCACCTTTTGCTTCCAATCAGTTGTAAGCCCAGATTGGATACTCCCAGGTGGAGTAAAGAGTGTTATTTGGATATAGTTAAGAAATTGCTGAATTTGGTTATACCTATCTTTCAACCCTAACATCATTGCAAGTAGAGCTAGTTGTAAACCTAATCAAAATTACTTCTTAATAAAATACCATTATCAGGTATGTAAATCTTTAGTGGCAAAATTTTTTTTCCATCAGTGTAACATTTACAAGACATTAAAGAACAAATATGCATAATAATGCATTTTTGAAATTTTGAGCTAAGAAATGAATTTCAAGAGCTAAGCTTTGTAGGGTTTATTGAATGTTTAAAAAATTTTCTTTCCCCAAGTAGTTGCTCCATATAGATCTTTAGTAGCTCCTAAAGTGTAATTGTTTTAAGTATTGTGTTATAAAAGTTATGCTTACTACAAAACTATTAAAATATTTCCGTAAATTGCATTATTTGGTTATACATGAAATTACGTAATTTGGTTTTAATTTTACATTACTATAAAACATTACAAAGGTTGAATTAAAACATCTAATATGGGATTTTCCAACCAAAAATGTTGGGTTTAGTATGACCAAATATTCTGTTGTGAACAAGCTATGGGAAGCCACTGAAAAGGTTTTCAGGGATGACAATATATGTGCAAAGTCCTTTGTAAAAACTGGATTGTTTTCTTGGAATAAATGCTCCCAATAAACTCAAGCTGATGCCAGGAATTGTGTTGAAGAAAACTCAACACCTGATCACTGATCAGTTTGATGATACCGGTATCATCAAGCTGATCAGCAATTTTTTAAACAATTATTGGTGCTAAGGATGAGTAATATTAAAATCAAATTATCTATATTTTTTCAAAAGTTCAGTCTTGTCAGATTTGGATGTTAATTTTTGTTTGTGTTTTTTTAAAAGAGAAATGATCCAAACATTTTTTGTTAGGAATAACCTTACGAAAAATAGTGTTGTTATTCACATTTTGGCTGTACCAGCTTAAACAAATGTAGAATGTCACAATTTACAACCAACCTAAGTGAAATAGATGACCAAATACAGCAAATTGATATGCTTTAAAGCATTCTGTTTATCTGGAGCAATGATAAATCATTTTAATTGTTTTCTTCAGTTTCTACTCGCTTAAACTTTCCTATATAGGGTGATTGCAACTAGGGTTTCCATTTTTCCGGAAAAAAATTTCCATTTTGGAAATGGAATGATCCGGAAATTGGTTGCGTAAACCGGAATTCCGGGATAATTCCGGTATAAATGAAAACCAGAAATTTTCCGGTTTACGTTTCGTACACCGGAAAAATTTCCGGTTTCCATTCCGTAAACCGGAAATTTTTACATGTTCCGGAAACCGGAAATTTCCTGAACGATTTTCGGGAAAATTTTCGGAACGATATTCTGGAACGTTCCGGAAATTTCCGGAATTCCGTAACGATCCGTAATTCCGGAACAATGTTCCGGAAATTACCGTTTTACGGGAAAAAAATCAATCCGGAAATCGTTCCGGAATTCCGGTTTTTCAGAACCTTTTCCATAATGGAAATGGAAAAAATTTCCGGATCATTTCCGTACGTAAACCGTAACCCGGAATTCCGGTGGAAACCCTAATTGCAACCATTGTTATTTCTCAAATTCTCTTGGATAAAACTCTACTTCTTTTAGGGTCTCTCCTCAATAGTAACAGTACTCTGGAAAATGACAAACAAGTTCAATCTGGAAAAGATTGCCCATATTGGTTTTATTTTATAAAAAAATGAATATATACACATACAAAATTGAATAATATACAAAGTTTGTTACAAGAATAAAAACATTTTGAAGCTCTTGATAAGAAAAATGAAAAAAGAAAAACCTTTAATATCTCAAAACTCAGTTTAATTTAAACAATCCATGGATACAATGTGAAGACACAGAAAAAAGCTCATTGTTCAGGTAAAAAAGTATATAGATAGCTTATTAGTACTTTATTGTGCTGTATACAGATAAAAAATATCTCTCAGTTTCAAAATATCAAGTATAACTGAAGAGGAATGGGTATACAATAAAAATCTAAGGTAAAGTTTACAAATCAAAACTGGTTTCGGTGCTCTACTACAGACTTGAACTCCCTCCGGACCTTCAGGAATTTCACAACTTTTGCATAAAGAACTCAGGGGCGAGGGAATTCAGAACAGGACGAAACCGTCATGTAACAGTTTCTTACTCAAATATCTTCAAACTTTAGAATGTATGTTTTTTCAAACAATTTAAGTTAATTATGGGTAACCTAAAAACTAAACCAAAGTCTAATCTTACAGATTCACTGGGACCTATTATAAATTTTATAATTCTACATACTATAAACGCTTAGGTGAGTCTTTAGCTCCTACATCCATAGGGTTCCCATACAACTGATCTTACTATTGTCAGATGTTTTCATGGTAACCTGGAAGTAGGAGTAATCTCATTGTTTGTAAACAAAGACCTGAATATGTTAATGCAAAATAGGGTTGGTACAACTTTTATATATGCAGAATAAATACTATCCATTGTCCTGAAAAAGTAAATCTCACTCAACAGAAGTAGAGAAATCTGACTATATTTTCTGATAAAGTGTAATTTATGGCCAGTTAACTTATGGCAAGTGTAACTTATGGCAAGGGTAATTTATGGCAAAAGTATTTATGGCAATTGTATCATGGTAAATGAAACTGAGCCAGATGAAAATTTAATTTTTATATGTTTGGAAACCTTGCTGCAAATGCAAAGGAATTCAGTCCTTGTCACAAACTCTGATTTTCTAATCCCTATATCTTTTCAACCCAATTTTGCAGACCATAGATATTTCAAACTATGAACTCTAATAGATCAAATAATCTAAGTATAAAATATCAAAGATTTGCACCATTTTTTTGCAAAGATATAAGGTTTAGAGTATGTGGCAAAGACTCAATTACTTTGATGAATAATTAATAAATTGACATGAAATCATATTGCATATTTTACCTTATTTGTTGGGTTGTATCTTTGTTCATGAAACTGAATCCCTGTCTTCCTGATCTAAGAAGCTGGCCTGTTATGTGAACATATATTGTCAATTCTTTCTTTGCTATAACTTCTATTTTCTTAATCCTATTCCAGTGTTTTATATCCAATGTATGACAAATCTCAATAAATGTATCAAACTGTGGTTTTTTGAGAGTATACATAACATTTGTAAAGTTTTTCTCCAATTTAGAGTCATAAGCTGTGACAAGTTCACCATTGCCATATTGAAATACAACCTGTTCGATGCTGTCACTTATTTTTGTCAAGTTGGTCCAAAAACTGGAGGAATTACCCAAGTAAGCAGTGTCCCTATACATGTTCGTAGTAGAACATATTGAAATGCTGATGCTTGAGAGACTGTTCACAAAGTAGATATTTGTTGAAATCTCTCCTCCACAAATTTTTTGGAATCTTTTGACAAGAATGATTGCAACTCCAATTGTGCATGCAAATTTCAAGAGTGTAAGACATTTTGATGCACAAACTTTGCAGGTCAAGTTGCCACTAACTTTGTACATTTTGCTAAATATAAATTCAGTAGCTCCAAGAATTGACACTCCAAGGAAAAGTCCAACCCAGCCTCCAAACTCAGCAATGAAGGTAATTAAAGTGTAATGGTCCTGCATTTCAGTGTAAAGAACAGTTGACGGGATGGTTATGTAATACCCAGGAGTAAACATTTTATGCGTATGATTTGATGACTCAAAGGTATCAAGCCAGTTTACTGGATTTAACTTAGCACCCATATCAACCTGGGTACAGGGCAACAGGCATTTTTGTGCTCCAATCTTATCTAAATCCAGCACTTTATTCATTAAAGATTGTGCATTGTTAGGCTGATACAAGAGCAGAGGATCAAGATCACATTGATCTTGAAATTGAAGATTTGTTAAAGCTTCAGCACAAGAGTCATACTCAGTAACACCATCCTCACATTGGGTGCTTGGTGTTGAGATGAGTTTACTAACTCTGATGTTCAGTTCGATATTCTCTATATAGTCAATGAACTGAATTTGTACAAGTTCATTTTTCAAATCAGTCAGGAATTGTCCTTTCTTGTGCACATACAATTTTACACTTTCTATACACAAAATAATGTAAAATCTCTTAAAATAATTGGGATACTTTATAATAATCAAACAATGTTCACCTGTGTCTTTAGAAGGATTGATTCTTAGCCTTGAGAATTGTTGGAGATCTTTAGTCCAAGTATGGCATAGCATTGTATAGTTATCAACATGTGGGTACATTTTTTGTCGTAAAAAGAAATGTTCAATTAATTAAACTGCTTTAAAATTTATATCTTTCGTCCATTACAACTTTTACATCAAAAATTCAATTTAACACTATGAATTTATTCAATGATGCAAATCTAGCTGGAACATTTTAGATTTTATGAAGATACACACACAAGCAACCTCATTTAAAATAATACAAAACACTCAGTTGCTTTGGGTAAAAGTTTTTAGTAGTTTCTCTAACAGAATCAAGGATTCTTTGCATATTGTGTCAAACTTGTACAACTGTTCAGTCCTTGTCACAGCAAGCTTTCACTATTCTGTGAATTCTTTAAATATTTTTTGTCTGTTTTAAATGAAAAAGTAAATTAAGACACCCTATATGTTGAATTGTAAACCTATTTCTATTTATTTCTTATTGAACACATCTAGCCCTGATTAGTGTAGCATCTCCTTTAGATGGATTAAGAAAGTGGATTGGATGGGCTTATATGTTAAAATTGGAGGATTCTGTACCTGAAGTTTGAAGTATTACTTTCTAGCTGTGAAATCCAATTGGTACTGTTGATCAATACTCCATCAAACCGAAGTAATATATTTGAGAACCTAAATGTGGCTCCTGACTCAGCTAAAAGCTGTTCTAGTAATACAGATCTTGAATTCTCATCCAGTCCACAAGACATGTTCTAAATAGTTTTTTTGTTATTGCAAAACACAGACTTATATATTTCAAACATGTATGCTTTTATTGGTTTGATCCAAACCCCTTGTTTTTACTAGTAACATTTTTAGTAAAATCTGATATTTGACCATTGGCTTTATTTGAGATGTTAGAATAATTAAATGTTTTTTAATAAATTGCTAAACCCTTTTAGCCTTATCATAGATTTTACCTCTTTTGGCTCAATACAAGGTGAATTTCTACCTATAAAAAATAATAATAAATTGATTGATTTCATGAATTTGTAAAAATAATATTATTTGAATACATCCCTGTAGCTGCAGTACCATTGAAATATTGCTTAACATCAAATTGTTGGCACACTGATAGCTGAAGATCGGATACAGCTTCTAAAAAGAAAGAAATAGTTAGCACTCAAAACTCTTACAAAAGAATAAAAACTGTTCTTTTAACTTTCTCGCCCACATTTCCAACCATGCTGAGATACATGTTGTCTCATCACCTGATTGATGCTCCTTTCCTTGGATGAAAGTAAAAAAAAAATATGTTGAAAGAAACGCCTCTAAAGGGTTAGTTACTCCATATCTGATCAGCTTCCAGTTCCTAATGACACAAAATAAAAGTTTCTAGTTTCACTGTTGATACACATATCATTAAAGCAACATACTCTATTACTGTGCGTTTGTTGTAGCACATTTCCCCCTTGTGTCTCAGTCTTCAAACATCCTGTGTTTAAACTTCACTTCCGACATTTTTAAAGCTGTTCCAGCAGTCAACAACAACCTAATCACTTCATTCCATGCACTGTAAAAGTTAAGAAATAGAACTTTTTTTTATGGATTTTCAAATACTTTTTTGCGCATTTTTTAAAAGCTTTTGGATGCAACTTTTTGTAACTCTAAGCATCCATAATCCTTCCCTGGGAACATGTGAGTTTAAACACAAAATTTGGATACAAACAAACAAACACTCAGACAAGCAAAGTATATATATACTAGGCTTTCAGTGCACTTTGCGCCAATCTTCTATTTTAAATTAACACTTTCTCTTTCTATACAAAACACAAACAAACAAAAAATGGCAGATTTTATAAAAAAAAAATCATGGATTTTCAAAATTTAATGAAAATCGAATTTTGTTGGAGGGTAATTTTGAAAATTTTGATAATTCATAATCCTTCTTTGGGTTCATGTGAGGTTCCACACAAAATTTGGGCCCAATTGGCTCAGTCATTTGACGTTTATTGGATGCAAACAAACAAACAAACACCGGACAAGCAAAGTAAATAATATAGATATATACAGTTGATTCTTCCTCCAATGAACTCCACAACTGTGCCCTAGCAACAAAAAGCTGGCTTACAAATGATTTCTCACCTGTCTCCAAATAACTCAGTGAAACCTGTTCCCAATGGATTAAAACTTCAATTCAAATACTCTTCTCAATCAATACTAATAGTATTTAAAATATCATTCGATTTTTCTTTTTCCTTTTTTCCCAAATAGTGGTACAACTGCCAAATTTTTGTTGGAAAAAGACAACAACTCTCAAGCCAAATTTGTGGGCCTTCATCAAAGTGCTAAAATGAAGGGGGCTATCGGGGGAGTTCCAAGTGATGTGCAACCAACATTGAGCCAAAACCTTTAAAAAATGTTTCAGCTCAACCTGTAGGCTAAGAAGCGAGGATGAGGGACGTGGACCATATGGACCATACAAATTCTAAGCTGAGCCATCCCAACAAGACATCATGTCACACCATAGAGGAAATCGATCTAACCAATCAAGACAGTGCCACCAAGACCCTGGGAACCAGGCAAAAGTCCTAGAAACCATGGGTCAGCTTGAGCCTACCATGAGTAACGAATCTTTTACTACACAGGATAAATTTAGGAAAATCTACATGGTTTGTATCTATTGGTCTTTGAACAAACTGATTGTTTCAAGATTGAGCAATCACAGCCAAACCAACACCAAAAATGAAATCCATAATCAAGGACATTTTTGAGGATCATCTATTACAATTAAGGCCTTAAACTCAATTAACAGAACTTTTCCTGTTGCAATTTGAGCCGACTCAAACAGTGTACATTTAGCTTTCAGAGAAGCAACAACTAGGTCATACTAGGCACATCTGAAAGTATTCAGAGATACAGGGTGAGGGAGAGAAAACTAGAGAAACTTTACAGTGGTGTATATGGGGGTTACACCCCTGCATGGCACACAAATGGAGAAAAATAAATGAAACTATATGAAACCTAGCTAGATCCAGATTTTGCTACTGGCAGCTCTTTAAATCTACTCCTTTACAATAAGCCTGGTTAGCTGTTGTAAAGTATCCAAACCCGTAGGAAAGAGGTTAATTCTTTTGATTGAATCTGGTTCTATGTATAAGCATTAAGTAGTCAGTTCAATGTACAAGTATCTGTCAGAGATAAATCTTACAAGAATCAAGAATTCTTTTGTAAAAAATATCCACTCCTTGCATAATGAAAATAGCATGTCAAAGGAAATTGCCAAAAGAGAGCTGCAGCTCTGAGAAATTTGTGGAATACTAGGGAGAAACAAAAGCAGAAATATGTGTCAAAGTGCATATATACTTTGTCTACAAGGGATTAGAATGTGTAGATCTACAAAAGAGGAACAGTAAACAGATGTATGATCAGAAAAAAAGAAGATACAACAACCAGAGAATAAATTCACTGCTCTTTAAACAAAATTTGTTGAAACTAAAATTCAAAAACAGATGTTAAAAAATAGCTGACTTAAAAGAAAAAAAAATGAAATAAAAAAATTCAGCTGTCAGCATGAAAAGAAAAACCGAGAAGGTTATACAAAGTCAGAGCAATTTTCAACAAAGCAAATCCTTATCTCTCCAGTCTAAGATAACCATACACTGCCCATTAACACCTGAAATGATACCTCTGCTTTATGGGATTTCGTCAAATATCTCAACCCTAATGATCTTCCCAATCAAAGCAAAAATAAGCAGCCCTGCAAATCGGAACATCCTGCTGTTAAATGCACTTTTGTAAACCTGAAGAATCAATATGTGAGAATCAAGAGTAGCTGTGTTGAGATCAACACAAACGGTTTCACAACAATTTGTTCTATGCTAAGCATAGAAACCCCAAAAACACCTACTACAGCAAACCGTTTTAACATCCTGTTATGTTTGGAATGATAAAAAAGGAACCACCTGAATTTAATGAATATTTTTTAATCCAAAGAAAATATGGGGACTCCAATGAAAATATGGGGGTCTCCAACAAGAATCTGGGGGTCTCCATTGAAATTATGGGGGTCTCCAACAAGATTCCGGGGGTTTCTAACAAGACATCCTTGGGGGTCTGCAATGAAAGTGGGTCTCCAATAGTGCTCCAATGATGATGATTTCTTCTTAGACTCAGCATAACCTAGTTTTCAAGTACCCCAGCAGGGATTGTGTTAATTTATAGCGCCTCATCCCCTTCCCCTTAGCAATTTCTTTTCAAGTTATTTACACTGTAATGGAATGTTTTTATGCCAAAAAAAAAAACATTTCAAAGAATTTGAGTCTTTACACGAACTCTGGCTGTCTATTTTTTTGCGACCCCATGTCAAAGACCTTATATATTTCAAACTAAAAATTGTGTTTGTTGTCATAAAACGATGGTGTATTTTTCGACACGCAAATCCGCTATACTCCACTTCTGACCTACGCCAAATCCGCTATACTACACATCCAATTTACTAGCACATGGTTTTACAGCTGCTATATGGACTTGTGGCCGCAGCGGCCGGCCCCCTACCCTGTCATAGCCTCAGCGCTTGGCACCCTAGCCTGTTCTAGACTTAGCGCTTGGCCCAGAAATTGTCTTAACCTAACCTAACCATCAAATAATAAAAAAATAAACAGCTGGCATAGGTCCGATATTGCAGTAGGTCGGAAAGTTAGTAGGTCAGAGGTTCAGTAGGGGGGGGATGTTGCGTATAGACGATGTAACATTACCAATAAAACAAGTATGTATTATCAATTCACACATATACATTTCTCTGTAATAGGTGTATTCATAAAAACAAAGCCAGTTTTTTTTTGAAGCGGAAAACTTTCAGTTTTTTGTTATGAAACGGAAAACGATTAGATTTTTGTTTTAAAACAAACGATTTCTTTAATTTTTCGTTTTAAACTTGAAATTCTTTTAGGTTTTTCAAAATGGTTGTTTCCAATCGTTTTCCTTTCTGAAAATTATTAAACAATCATTTTGAAAAAAATTTGTTTTGAAAATTTCAAAACGATCGTTTTGAAAAAAAATTTGTTTTGTGTTGAAAGCAAAACGATCCCCAAAATAGACAATCAAAACAGAAAACGTTTGTTTTAAAAAATTTCCAAAACTATGTCTATCCCTAGTTAAAATATGTAAGATTTGGTTCAGGTGTTTAGAGAATTGAGTGGGTCATGGTATGTTTTACTGAGAATAATTTCCCCCAAAATTAAACTTAAAAATTTTTAATTTAGGGCACAAGAATGTATAGTAATTGTCATTTTTTGTGGTGCTTTATTTTATCAGTTATCCCTAACATGTTGGAGGAGATTCCCAATAAGGAAATTTACAATTGATCAATTTAAATCTGGTCGACCTTACATTTGTAATTTTACATCTCGTCACTCGACCTTACATTGTAAATTTTCATATCGTCAAAAATACTTAATTTTTTGTTCAACATTCAACTTTCATGTAAAAAAAGTTTGTCTTTTTTGTCTAAATTTCATTCAGTTACATCATATACATAAATTGATCAAATTCAAATTGACCAATTGTAAATTGACAAAATATAAATTGGCGAGATGTCAGGGTTTCCAGTGTAAAAATGTGAAAATTTTCTTTCACATTTTAAAAACTTTTTCGCGAAAACTAATTTAGCAAAAAAAAGCTAAGACGATGTCCGTCCACTTAAGTTCACCCAAATCCAGCCAGCCATTTATTCTCAACAAATCTATGCCTCATGCTAAATTTTTCCTGCCTGCAGTTTTTACCAGCCAAATTTTCCCATATGTTTGGGTCAATTAATTTCTAGCATTTTTTCATGCTACTTTCCCAATTTCGCAAACTGTTTTTCGCAGAATTTGCGCATTTTTCCCACGAAATATTGTCTTTTTCGGATTTTTTTGTATTTTTTTTTTTAACAATTTATTTCTAAGTTAATTTTTTAACATAATTTAAAAAAAGAGCAGCACATTATTTGTCTCAGACTGTCGCATCTTCTTTTTATCTGATCATACATCTGTTTTCTGTTCCTCTTTTGTAGATCTACACATTCTAATCCCTTGTAAACAAAGTATATATGCACTTTGACACATATTTCTGCTTTTGTTTCTCAGTATTCTGCATATTTTCCAGAGCTGCAGCTCTCTTTTTGGCAATTTTCTTTGACATACTATTCT
Organism: Eurytemora carolleeae; assembly: GCF_000591075.1. Classification (NCBI taxonomy): domain Eukaryota; kingdom Metazoa; phylum Arthropoda; class Copepoda; order Calanoida; family Temoridae; genus Eurytemora; species Eurytemora carolleeae. The sequence goes on along the minus strand of NW_019396134.1, from coordinate 18,126 downwards.
TTAATTTGATATCTTGGCGCCAGAAATATCAAATTAAGAATAATAGAAAGTTACTGTTTGTGAGTAGTTATGTTTTCTGATTCAGGGTCTGACTCTATAGATGTTGAAGACTAGGTTCAAACACAATTTCCTCAATATTCCTCTACAGCAATCTTTTCCTTGCAGCCAGCAGAGTATAAACAGGTATTATAGTACATGGAGCATAACCTATCAGGATTCTACTTTCTCTATTTCAATTTTCCTTGTTTCTGGCAAGAGGGAAGGAGAAGAGAGAGAGAGAGAGAGAAAGAGAAAGTCCTCCTTCTCTGCACTATTATTTCCTTTTTTTTGGTGTACTGAACCTGACAGTTCTGAGCTCCCTTGATGCTTACACATGGAACCATATTCACAAAAGAATTAACATCTTTCTGGCGAGTTTGGATACTAAATAACAGCTCACCAGGCAGTATATTTAAAGCTGCTAGTAGCAAAATCTGGATCCAGCTAGGTAAAATACCTCCATTCTCCATGTTAATACAGCGTTAAAAGATTAATGCAGGCCTTCAATATTTCTTGTAGTTCTGTTTATTTCTTTTCCATTTGTGTGCAGGGGTGTATATGGGGGATATACACCCCTGGGTGTATATGGGGTATATACATTCATGGCTAAAGTTTCTCAAGTTTGCCATTTTCTCTCTCTCACCCTGTATCTCTGAGTACTTTTAGAAGCACCAAGCCATACCCAGTTGTTACTTCTCTGAAAGCTAGATGCACACTGATTAAATCAAAATTTCGCGAAAAAAGCTAAATTTTCGCATTTTTTCAGTGTTGGGTAATTTCTTAGAAAGACATTTTATAAATTGAACATTTTTTTATTGAACACATTTCATGGATAGGACATTTCATAGACAATACATTTCAAAGACAAGACATTTCATAGATAAACATTTCATAGACAGGACAATTTATATATTGGACATTTCATAAAAGACATTTCATAGACAGGACATTTCATAGCTGGGACATTTCAATTTTGCTTTAAACTGATGACATATTCTATTTTTGATTTCTTGTTTGTCAAAAATTGATTTTGTGTCTTTGAAATTACCTATCCATGAAAAATCTACTCTGTCTTTGAAAAATCTACGCTGTCTATGTAAAATTTACTCTGTTAATGAAAAATCTGCGCTGTCTATGAAATGTCCTGTTTATGAAATGTTCTATCTTTGAAATGTCCTATCTATGATTTTGTTATCTATGAAATGTCCTATTTATGAAATGTTCTATCTATGAAATGTCCTATTTATGAAATGTTCTATCTTTGAAATGTCCTTTGTATGATTTGGTTACCTATAAAATGTCTTATCTCTATGAAATATAAACAGATTTTCTTACTTACTCTGCAAAGCAATTTCCTGAACTTGAGTTGACATCGGGCTTCTTATAAATTTAATTGCAGTATTGTATCCCTGCCTCAGTGTTATACCAACACATATCCCAGTAAATATAACCTTCAGTAAATACCACCTTGATTGAAAAATATTGAGAAATTTTATCGTCAATTATTTGTTAACGTATGAAAAACATTCAATTCTATTAAACAGCAATGCAAAGTATTCAAATTGATTTAATTTTGTTGTAAGAAATACTTAATTTTTTTAAAGTAGTTAAACTAAGGAATATTTCGAGATACTTAAAAGATTTAGCACGCTTTATTCTACTTTAGTTAGTATTCTCAAGACTGCTTGCGTAATGCATGTATTGAGAAATTTCAACCCCAGTTTTTTTGGAGTAAAACTGTCCCATAGTTCCTGTCAGCAAGGATCAAATTGTCTTTTCTTAAGAAAACATGTTGAAAGACGTTTTTGAAATTACTGAAACTTACTTGAGCATGGGACCATGGTGAGTTTTAAAATTATGGGGGCCAGTTGAAAATGTCATTTTTACAAATATTCATTTGGACTAAAATATTAACTCTGGGTTGTTAGCTGATTGAGCATTAAATAAATGAACAGAATTTTATTTCTAATGTGTGCTCCAATTTCAAGAACACTTGAAAACCTCCTGGATTTTTCTTTTTGCTTATATTGTTGGATTGCAAATTTTGGGCCAGATTGGTTTTTATGTTTAAATAATCATTTAATACAAACAAACGGAAACACCAAAAAACAATCTTAATACATGTTAGAGTGGATGAAAAAGGTTGGCGGGTTAAATTTGGGCCTCAACTTTTCGATGACTATTGGCTCATGAAAATTTAAACATACTTTTCTTCCTTGTTTACTAAATGATATTTATAAAAAGTGAATTTGTACATATTAAAAAAGACGTTTCGCACAGCAACCTGGATTAAAAAAAATACTGTTCTTCTAAAAATTAAAATATTGCATAACAAAGATGGAGAGAGGTGGGCCTTAGTAATCATTGTTTACAATTTTTTTTTGTATATGTACATTGTGACACAAAAAAAGATTTTTTAGGCATGGTAACACTCACCATGTTCAATTTTCAAAATATATAGTACCTTTCCAATCCATTCATATCTATTAGAGGTACGTAGCAGAAAAATTAAAGAAGTAAGAGCAGTTTAAAATCTGACAATTTTGCTTGGTTGAGTTTATGAATTCAAATTTTATCGTATTATTGAATTTCATTAGGGTTTGACAAAATGTTCTTGAAAAAGGGCAAGAACTTTTCTTGCTTTTGAGTACCACAAAGAGAACTTTTTTGTAATTGTAATTTAATCATGGCAAGTTCTACATTGTCTGGAAGAACGCTTTTTTGGGGAGCACCCTGTATACAAAAAAATCAGTTCTATATATGTTAAAAATTTAATATGATTAAACTAATACATCTCCTAATAAATATTGTTTTGAAATATTTAGACAAAATTGCCTTTCAGGGATGTCATTTATTTATTTGTCATGATACTACAGTCTCTGGGATAGAAAGGCCCAAAATTATTTGGTCTAAAAGGTTTTCAATAGAACATGTTAACTTGAAATATTTACCGATATAAAGGTATAATAAAATCTAGATGGAATTCCTTGAAAATATTAGTCTTTCTTTTCTCCATATTTAGCTTAACTATGTTGTCCATGTTGAGTCTTTGATAGACTAATTGGAAAATTGTGCACGATTGTCTGCATTACATAAAAAGGGTGTTTATAAAAAGTGTGTTTTTATAATATATTTTTATCAAGTAAATTGTGAACTGACAAGAATGATAAAAATCAATAAATTGATATAAAACTTCTAAAAAAATTAATTCAATTAATATTCACACTTTTTATTTTTAATCACACCAAAGGTGGTGTCCAATTATTGAAAAAAACTTCATAGTTAATAAAATTGGAAAATGGAAATAGATTATCTGTTCCCAATATAATCATGATCAAGTAATGAGGACTAAATTTTCAATAAACCCAATAATAAACTATTGTATAATATGGACTATATAGATGTTTACACATTGGTAAAACCTCCAAAACTTATGTTTGATTAATTTATTCTGAATCAAAGCATTAATTTATTCCAAATTTTTTTTGGTTTATGGCTCCAATCTTTAGTGGGATCATTTCTTAAACTGTTCATTAATAATAAAAAAAGGGAAAAAAAGGTTAAAAGTCTACTAAACTTACAGAAAATGCAAAATTTGATGTTTTTATATTGGTTTGAAGTTTTACAATGTCATCTTTTTTCCTGCTACTTTTACAATATAATCATTAGCGCCATCAATAAAATTACGACCGCTAACAACTATATTGATAATTAAACATTTAAATGTTTTCAGATTTCAGAGTGATTAAAATTGTTGGTATTGAATTCTGGGGGGAAAAAAAACTATTTTTACCGTTCAAGTTTGGTCGACATTTAAAAAATTGTTTGATATAAGGGGAAAAAACTAGTTTCTTGATAGTCTGATAAATTTTTAATAGATTTTCTCAGTGTTTCAAGACGGATATTTCTTGATCTTGATTTATTTTCACGATTTTTTTGTCTTGCAGTTTTATTTTAAGGCCACATGGATTCAATCTACTGATAAAAGTTGCCTAATTTTTAAAACTTTGAAGTGTAGCATCGCCTTGGGCTTTTATTTTACCGCTCTAACTTACTTTTGCTATGGTAGATCTAAACATTTTATTGTCAGCCGGTTTTAGCTCCAGTTTTTTATACGTAATTATTTTGTCTGAGTCATTAGATCTACAAAAAGCAAAAATCTAAATGAGTTTTAAAATTATGAAGAAAAATGATTTCTCCAAAATTATTATCAAAAAAAATTATTTTATCAAAGAAACTGGTGCAATACGGATTTCGAGCACTTTAATCAAAATGTGCTCCAAAATTTAACTATCTATAGAGGACGTGAGTCAGACTCTAATAAAAACGCATAAAGTACTTCCAGAATATATATTTTTATAACTTATTACTAGAGGGTTCAGAACATGAGTCTATATCAATATCACACGTGTTAGACTGTCCGTCAGTACAATGCCCCGTATCCGTTCTATCTCATTCCGTTGAATCTTGTGGAACTTCTTTAAGGCGGCCAGGCATCGTCTTCCACATTACCCCCCCCCCCCCCCAGCGGAGAGGCCGGAGGCTGGAGGCCAAGGCTAGTGATAAAAAACTCATTTAATGATGAAGCACTCTGGATTAAAACCTTTGGTTTTACTCATTGAGATTAAATGTCACTTTCTTCCTCTTTGGCGGAGTAACGGCGGAGGATTCTATAACAACTTTCCGAGGCCGTCCTCTACTCTAGGGGGATTGGAGGAACTGGAGGCGGTTGGCGTGGGGGGGTCTACCTCGGTGTGGAGGTGCTTCTGGAGCTTCATAATCTGCCGTGAAAGCTGGTTTGAGGCGTTGAACTGAAACCACTTCTACTCTCTTGCCAACTTGGAGCTGAAAGGTTTTAAGGGAGCGGGATAAAACCTTGTGAGGACCTTCGTAGAGTGGAGCTAGAGGAGCAACATGTCCATGCAGAAATATTATGACGAGGCAGAACAGGTTGAAAACCAGACATCGAATTTTTAAGGTTTTCATAGAACAGATCGGTTGGGGGATCTTGTGCTTGAAATTGAGTAGGGAGCAGAAGAGAACCATCCTGAACTGGAACAGTGGCAAGGCGAGGGTGGGGGAAACCTTTAGGCGGAGTACATCAGGGCAGGACAGTTGTTCTTTAGCTAATTCTGAAAAATTAATCACTGAAGAAGTTGGAAAAGGTGATGGAGTTGTTGAAACTGACACCTCAGACACCTCCGACACGTCAGACCCCCTAACACCAGGGGAAGGAGGCAGCTGTGGAGCAGGGGGAGATTTTGGAGGAGGACGGGAGAATGTCAGCCACTACATTTGCAGCTTCAGGAGTAGCCGAGGTATAGCTTGTTAGCTCTAGGAGTAGCTAAGGTTTAGCTTATTAGCTACAGGAGTAGCTCATCAGCTCCAGGAGTAGCTGAGGTTTAGCTTATTAGCTCCAGAGTAGCTGAGGTTTAAGTTATTAGCTCCAGGAGTAGCTGAGGTTTAGCTTATTAGCTCCAGGAGTAGCTGAGGTATAGCTTATTAGCACCAGGAGTAGCCGAGGTTTAGCTTATTAGCTCCAGGAGTAGCTGAGGTATAGCTTATTAGCTCCAGGAGTAGCAAAGATTTAGCTTATTAGCTCCAGGAGTAGCTGTGTAGCTGATTAGCTCCGGTAGTATCTGTATAGCTGATCAGCTCTGGGAGTAGCTGTGTAGCTCATTAGCTCCGGGAGTAGCAGTGTAGCTGATAAGCTCCGGGAGTAGCAGTGTAGCTGATTAGCTCCGGGAGTAGCAGTGTAGCTGATTAGCTCCGGGAGTAGCTGTATAGCTTATTAGCTCCAGGAGTAGCTGTGTAGCTGATTAGCTCCTGGAGTAGCAGTGTAGCTGATTAGCTCTGGGAGTAGCAGTGTAGCTGATTATTTCCGGGAGTAGCAGTGTAGCTGATTAGCTCCAGGAGTAGCTCCCAGGTAGAATCTAAGAGTCTGAAACCTAGTCTTAGACGCCGGGCGGACCTCCTCAGACCCTCTGTTTTTGGAAAAAAATATCAAATTTCACCAAATATATGTAATATGAGAAAAAACCATTAAAATATTTGAGCATTCCTCTCCCCATCCCTTTCTTCAAGCACCCCTCCATATTTTTTTTATGTATGGAATAAATCTTCAGTTGTTTAATTCTATAAGCTTAGAATATCAATTTTTGACAATTTGCCTAAAAGTTACATTTTGCGTAAAACTTCCGGTTTTGCGCAAATTGCGCAAAACTCATCAAAAATAGCGCAAATTTTGCTCAAAAGATTTAGCCATTTCGTGGAAACCCTAAAATAAATTCCGCGAATTTTGAATCGTTTTCTTATTTTAGAATTATATTCTTTTTACATCGGAATTGAGTGCAAATACATAAAATACAGATTCAAATTCCGATAATGACAGAATATTCTTGCCTAAATTAAGAAAATGTTTTCCTGGATGAAAAGTAATCATATTCTGAAATTAAGGAAATACATAAGAAGAAGAAAAAGGGTTTGAATTTCTAATATGTAATTGGATAGTTTTATCAGAGAACCCTTACTAATTCATCGGAGATTCCTTACAACATCATCAGAGACCCTTTTTCTACCTTATCGGAGACCCCCAATGGAGACCAATACTACCTCATCAGAGACTTCTTCCTACCTTATCAGAGAACCCTTCCTATTTAAACAAAATCCTACTAATTCCTTATCAGAGACCACTTTATATTTCATTGGAGACCCCTTACTATTTCATTGGAGACCCATTACTATTTCAGAGGAGATCTCTTATTTCCTTATCAGAGACCCCTTACTATTTCATAGCAGACCCCTTCTTACCTCATTATAGACCCCTTCCTATTTTTACTTAATGGAGACCCCATATTATCTCATTAGAGACCTCTCGCATTCTCATCTGAGATTCATTTGCAAAGTTTAATAAAAGTAAACTTTAAAATAAAACAGTTTCAAAATCTTGGAAGGATTATTAAATTCTTTTAATTAATTAACAACAATAATACTGTAATGATGAGGGTGCATACCGATTCACAACGGAACCCTTTATATCTTTATATGAACAACATTGTAGAAGATATTGTCGTTTTTCTAGAAAGTGAATAATTCTCACAATCTTTTCCATGTTTTTCTCAAGGGAGAAATTTGTATGTTCTTTTGACAGAGGAAAAAGAGACCTTTGAAATAACGTCTTCAAAGAGCAAAGACACATAACAAAATTCCGTACAGTCGTCTCTGAAGTCTAATCAATTGTTGGTACCCCTGTATAAGTTACAGTGGTACTCACGAAGGCTGAGACTTTTTTAACAAATCAATAAAAATGAAATAAGCCATGAATAGATCATTGAGACTTAGTTCAGTCTTAGGATTGACATATTTAAAGAGTTTTAAGTCGTCTTTACAGTTTCATCCTTTGTGGGTCCCCCTGTTTATCTCAGAAGCTGACAGAAGTTGTATTATGAAAGTTTGCTACTATACTAAAACTCTCCATTATAGCAAAATTAAATTCTTTTAACCTTCTTTCTTTTCTTGCAACTTAAATCCGCAAAACACTTTGAAAGGAACCTAATAAAGAATTCTCAGTTTTTAGCTAGAAAAAGGTCATATTATCCTTGACAAAAATAAGAATAAATGGGTAACGTTGTGAATTGGACAAGTAACTTTAAAAAAGGGGATAATTTTGCCTTTACAACCCTTTAAATATGAGAATTATGTTTAAAGATATTAAATATTTCAGAAGTGTCTGTGATGTAAACTGCATGTGGTAAATCTATCTGAATGTTTTTGGATTCAGAAACAATGGCGTCTAGGAAAAATCTGAATTTGTTTCTGTTTACAGTGACAATTGTACTTAGCATATCTTCACTATTCATCTATGTGACATCAGTTCCTTCTAGAACAGTAACTGTTCTCCCCTGGGGAAACTGGAGTACAAGTTCCCCCTGGGCTGGGGATAGAGAATGTGGCGAGTTTGTGACTAGAATAGTTAAACCAGGTAGAGATGGTGCATTCTGCCTTCTTTTAATTAGTTTGCTCATCCTTTGCCAACCACCCATTCCGTTTTTTTAGGAATTCAGTAAAAATTTGAATTCGGTTGTTCTTGGAATTATTGTTTAATTTTCCACCTATTTCTTTCATTCAATGAGATTAAAAAATGAGAGTTAGTTGTATCTCCTTGAACGATCCAATTTCTTCATTCGTCATTTGTTAAGTTTTTCTGAACCACACCATCATTAACAAAAAAAGATCGTTCGTTCGCAAAACAATGCCCATTTCTAAAATCAGGAACTATCCCTAGTAGAGCACTTGCCTCCTTCCCTGGATCAGGGAATACTTGGATTAGATATCTTATTGAGGGCGCCTCAGGGATCTATACTGGGTCCATATTTAATGATAAATCAATAGCAAGTGCAGGACACAATGGAGAAATGAGGAATTTCAGGGATGGTTCAACAATCCTTCAAAAGACCCATCACAGAGCTTTATATGATGTGCCAGCTTATATGAAATATTCCCTGCAATGGAGAACTAACCATATTAAGATGTTTGAGGGTCGTGCAGTTGTGGTTGTTCGTAACCCTTTCAAAGCTATTCTTTCCTACTGGAATTATATCAGTACAAGAAGCCACACCGCGTCTGCCAACAACAACAGCTTGTTGTCACCAAAATTCCGGGATTTTGGTTTTGTTGGAATCAACCGCTGGTATGAAGTCATCTCTGATTGGCTTGACTACGGAACAGATGTTTATTTTGTTTTCTATGAAGATCTCCAAGAGAATCCTGTAAACGAAATAAAATCCCTTTTTGACCATCTGGGAATGGAACTAGACCCGAACAGACTAGAGTGTGTACAGAAGCATCTGACTGGAAGCTTTGAGAGAAAGAAGCACATTGATGAGAATCCGTTTTCTTTAGATCATCAAGCTTTGTTCAGACTTGTTATTGATCTTGCCAGCAAAAGGATAGAGGAAAAAACTGGAAAATCCCTTCCAGTTCATAAATATACCTATTATAAGAAGGATACCACAAATGTACCTTAATAAAAAAAATATATTTTCTTTTTGTAAAATTAACGTATTTTTAACAATCTGAAATTTATAAACAATTTGATCAAGCATTGATCTCCATCATCTGCAAATCTGCAGATTAATTTAATTTCTTTTTGATATCCAGTGATGGGTTTACCCTTGACAGATAACTTTGATTAAGGGATCAAGCATTAATCTTCAAATTTAAAGTGCCCAAATTGGATATCAAGATAAGCATTTAAGATTAACAATATCCACACAAAATTTCCGATCTTTAAAATTGATTAAGAAATAAAAAATTTTGACTTGGTGAAAAATTCCTAATTTTCTAAATCTCTGTAGCAATAGCAAACCATGTAAATTCAAATTTTGGGATTCATTTTAATGATCTAAAAACCCTTCCTTCAAAAACCCGAGAAATGAAAATGTTGAAATAGATTCTTTTATTATTTTCTAAACTTACAATTTGGGTAACAAAGGGTAAAAAATATACATTAAACTTCGTCCTTGTAATCCGGAACTTCTTTTCCTGAATAAGACAAATATATTATTAATTGTAATCCTTTTATAAGATGATTTTTAGGTTTTACCGTTTAAAGGAATTTAGATATCTATTGTCCAATATCGCTAACTTAATTAATATTTTCTTTGTTGTACTTTTATTTGGGAAATAAACGTTTATGAATTTGTTTATGATGTTTTTCATGAATTTTGGTTTTCTACAATATTATATACAGCCAGAACTTGAACTCTTGTGTTGGACAACCTCTATCCCGTTCGCCTAATATCGATATCCACTGTTGACACTTTTTCTGGGTTCCTACTAATGAGAGTTAATTGGTTTGGTAAAATTTTGGGAGGAAGAAAACAGAAGGGAGGAATGATGTAGATGAAGTTGATATGGATGAAGGTGGGGGGTGGTAGCTGTTGTATCCAATCTATCTATAACCATCCATCTTAAACATTCTCTCTCCTCTCTGTTATCTGCCAATCTGGTTGTTTAATGAGCACTATGATTCCGATGATTTATTGTTTATAATCCACGATCACATAGGTAGAACAAACTCGCTTAAAGTAAGCCAATTGCGAGAGGCTTAGTGGGATTTCTTAGCAACACTACATGGTGTGTGTTCTTTTTACCGGTCAGGCTTGTACTACTTAAAATCCTGGTTCAATTTCAGGGTAAAAATAGCAAATAACAATTTACAAGATAAACAAACATAAATATAGATTGAATGATAAATTGATAAATTAATACATCATTAAATTGATAATTCTTGTTTTGGGATATAACCACCCCTAAACCAAGCTAACCATTTAAAACCACGCAGGTAGAGAAAAGATAGAAATCCAAGCACTAGATACAACTGGTGTATATAAAGGTTTTCTAAAAAGGCATTCATGAAACAATAATACATCATTAAATCATAATATTTTGTTTGCTAGTTGTCATTTGTCATGTAAAAAAGTCGGCAATAATATAAAACGTTTCTTTCTGATTTTATAAGTAAAATCCCAAACTGCAAGGATCCCAAATGAATGTTAACCAATGTTGGGATTGGAAGGATTGGGATTAGAATGAGGACTAGGAAGTTGGAATAGGTTGGAAATGGAATCAATTGGGAATAGATAAAATAGGTTGGGAATTGGGATGGATACCAACTAAAGAGGAAGTTGGGATTGGGATTCAATGAATGTGAGGATGATAAAAGGGTTGGTAAATCGGGAGTTGGAGTAATTGGGAAGATTGAGTAATTAATAGATGTTCTACGGGGACCACAGTATTGGAAAGAGAATCAGCAAGATATAGAAGTTCAGAACAGAGGTACAGATATAATAAAATACGTGTGTAAAGACTATGGAGAATATTTAGTTTAGTGGATAAAAATGTATAATAAAATATGTGTATAAAAACTATGGAGAATATGTAGTTTAGTGGGTACAAATGTTAAAAAGGGGTGAAGACGACATTTTGGAAGGAATTAGCGGATTACTGCTAAGTTGGGATAAGAGAGAGAAAAGAGTATAAAAATCATCATTAGAATAATTCAATACTCTGAAACAATAAAGCCGAACAAATTAAGAAAATTAGGAATTTATTTGAGAGATTAATTTTGTAAAGATTTGGTCAGTTTTCTTCTGAGAAAAAAGATAAACATTAAGCAGAAATGGACAAAATTAATCCTCTCTTTTATTGAAGGACTTTTCATCAGAGAATTCCAAGTTGTAAATATCTTAAGATTAACCATCGATCTCCATATTACTCAGACCTACAGATTAATCTCATTTCTCTTCAATGTCCTGTGGAGGTCACGCCCCCCTGCAGGGAAAACTTTAATTGAGGAAGTAATTTTCCTCAAATTTTAATCTACAAAGAAGTTCCAACCTTAGAACGCTATACAGCTTCCGCATGATTTTAGCATTCTGGCTAGACTCTTCAACAGAAAGAAACCAATGGAGTTTGGAACATTTATCCAATTTGTAAAATGGAAATATTTTTATATTGCATTTTAGACTATATCAAATGACGACTAGATCAAAGGACGACAAGATTGAATGAGAACAAGATCAAAGAGAGACTAGATCAAATGATGACTAAATCCAGTATAAACTGGATTAGCCAGTGTTTATTACCAGTCAGCACTGCTTTGTGATCCCAATCCACTCAAAGAGGTCCCCCACTATCACCCTAAAAAGTAGGAGACTTTGGGATCATATACAAAAATATTTAATTAATAAAAGTAACCGTATTTATTATACACTGAGAAATATAACCTTAATTAGTAAACACTGAGAACTAACCTCTACTTCTCTCCTAGTATCTAGTATACCCTGAGAACTAACCTCTACTTCTCTCCTAGTACCTAGTATCCCCTGAGAACTAACATCTACTTCTCTCCTAGTAATTAGTATACCCTGATAACTAACCTCTACTTCTCTACTAGTATTTAGTATACCCTTAGGGTTTCCAGTCGTAATTTCGTTACGCGTAATTACGAGTAACGAAACGTAACACTTTCTTTCACTTACGCAGGAGCATTACGCGTAATTACGCATATATTACGTTTACGAAAGAAAGTCTAGTTTCGCGTAATTAAGGCGTAATTACGCGAAATTATGTATTACGTAACAATTCCGTAATAAATAAAGTACATATTAATTCTCNATATTTTATAATATTTTTAAATTAATTTGTTTATTTCTCTTGTCGCTTGCGCAACTATCTAAGAATGCCGCACACCACTCACAATTTTCGAAATCCGTTGAAAACGTTTTCTAAAAAATAAAATATTATAAAAAATAAACTATATACATATGTGGCGAAAGATAATCGATGACTATAGGTTGTGATATCTAAATAATTTGTTTAAAATCAAATTAGTTTTTTAAGGTATAGTTCATATGTTGCAATTTTCTCAATTTGTATGGCCGCTAAGTTATTGGGTGTGAGAAGTCTTTAACAATTTTCTCCTTATAGACGCAACAGATAGAAGTAAGATTAGTAGCGATCAAAAGCGCTTTTTTATCGCATTAAGCCTGTACCCTCCTTTCATTTTTCGCGAACACTCCCTTTAAATCACAACAAAAATTTTCAAATGTTTCATATCTCCGTCAAGTTTGAAGATACTAAGAAGACAGACCACATTTTTAAAAGCTCATTAGACGTGAAGTCTTTAATTTGACAACTATCAGAAATAGAAGACAACTTTTAAGTCGTCTCATAATTCCCTTGTGTTAATGGGACACCCCTGTATTATCCGGAAATTGTTTACTGCTTTGACTATAATGTATATTAGAGGTAGATGTATAATACATGTCTTATGACTTATGACTGACAAAGCAAGAATAAAACTTGGAGAAAAATGGAGAATACATCATGATATTTTTCCCTGAACGACTGGGGTTTTCTTTTTACAACATCACAGAGAAAATATATTTCTTTCAAGGGACTGTTGGCATAATTTCTAGTGTCTGTCTAAAAATTGATAACTTTGAATTGTTGTTTGTCTATGAAAGTGACTTGTAGATTTTTGCAGTCAAAACAAGAAAAAATTTGGCAAAATGGACAACTGCTATTTTTTTCATTGTTTCTCAAAAATAGTAAAGGGTACAGTGACTATGGGCTTAATTTAGGCCTAAGGGGTCACTTGAAATTAATTTCAAAATTCCTTTAACAGGCAGAAACAAAATAATTATTAGTCTCACAATCAAAGCATGTTGTGTTATAAAAAAGAAACAAAAAAGGAAAAAAACTTGAATGTATGAGCATACTTTTATATATTTGTTTCTACAAAGGTTAGAGGTTTCAAACGGATTCAGAACAAACGCCTTTAAATATAACTTTTTATATGCAAAATTTAATTCATTAAAAATATGTTTTAGAACAAATTTACTTCATTTTAAGATTGATTTATAGATTGAAAAAATAAATTTAATAAAAAATTAAATTGATTGTTCACATATTTGGAAAATGCTGGAGGTGCCAATTATTGAACACAGGGTTCTCAAGTTAAATAGATATTTAAGAATGCAAAAAAAAAACGAAAAACCGAAAACAATACAATAAAATGTTCATTTTACAATGAATCCAAAATATTTTTCAGACACACACAATTGTAATTCTTCAAAAAAAAATGTAAACATTTTTGATAACATCTTAAGGTTAATCGTTTTAAAAAGATCTTTTTCAAATTGCTAAAACTGTCATAAACTTTTTTTTGGGATAATTCGTGACTCAAAATTTGGCGGTTGCACTATTCACCCTCTGTTTATTGATTGGCACCCTACCAACGTACTCAAATATATTTTAATCCAAAAAAAGTATATTTTAATGTACCAAGGTATTAAGAAAACGGGTAGGATAACTTATACCTTTTATATATTTCCAACGGCAAATAAAATTTTACTACTCCTCCATTTTTAAATGGCATTATTTCGTGAAACAAAAACTCAAGCTTCTATTTAATCCAAAAAACTGGATTTTTTTTTCCAGCCTTTGGTGAAGTATTTGTATTTTGTACAGTGGGTCCCATAAAAGTGTGAATAAGAAGACGACTATTTTGATTTAAAAAATACAGCCTTTAAGCAATGTGCACAGACCAAGTTTTCAAGGTTTATATTCAAGCTATACTGGCAAATAAATATTTGCTTTAATAGTAAGATTAAAAACACATATGATTGCTTTAATGTCGTCTTCCTATTATAAGTCATACTGTACATATGTGTACTGTATGACCTGGTAAGTGGGTAGAAGTTTAAAATTATCTGGCGGATTTGTGATGACATAACGTTTAGCGCTAGCATTGAAGGAAAGAGAGGTGTCCGTGTCACGAAATCTGAAAAAGTTAAAAATAATTTAAAATCTTTTAAATAAAAAAATAATAATTTAGGAATGTCTTTGACCCTGGTTCAAATCGAACTGTATTCATCAAGGAACTGAGTTTTGTCGCAAACTCTTGTTTTCTAATCCAAATATCTTTGCAACCTGATAGTGTATATCTTTGATATTTCAGATTTACATTATTTTAATTAATTCATAATTTGAAATATCTAAGGTCTACGACATGTAGGATGCAGAGATAAGGAGATTATAAGCTCAACCGGTAAATTGCTCTCTGCAAATATTCTTAAGGATTAAATTTAAGGTTTTTCTTGAATCATAATGTATGGAGTATATAAAATTCAATATTCATCATTATGCAGATCAATATTTTCATAACTGGTGTCTTCACTAAAATTAAAATAAAGGAATTGATTTTTTGGCACAAACTCTGACTTTCTAATTTGCAACCCAATGTCGTAGGCCTTACCAATTTCAAACTATGAGTTCCAGATCAAATAATTAAAGTTTAAAAGGTTTACACCATAATGTTGCAAAGATATAAGAGGTAATAGAAAATTTTGAGTCTGTAGAAAATTCTTTGTTCTCTTCAGAATATTCTTTTTAGATTAAACTTTAGATTTTTCTTGAACCATAATTCATGTAGTTTATAATCTAATCCATCTTCTATATACATCATTATTCATTAGAGTTTAATAATCTTCCCACAAACATATCTTATACAGATAGAACATGAGAGATAGTTGTTGTTTTAGGTCTGTAATTTCAGAACACGCTCTTAAAGGGACTATGTAGATTTAATGTAAAATGATCCTCCATTTATAGAATGATATGTCATTTTCATGACTGTGTCCTTCAATTCTTTGGCTAAGTCTTATTTAGTCTCTTGCATCCCGTAGATAATAAAAAAACATATTGTTGAATTCAAATGAAAAATGACATATTCAAAACAATAAATATATTTCTCTTGTCAATCTATATAATCTATGTTTTTAATATTTCTTCCCGTTTGACTCCCAGTTCCGTGGTGATGTCCCAGATGTCTCCCAGTTCCATGGTGATGTCCCAGTTGACTCCAAGTTCCGTGGTGATGTCCCAGATGACTCCCAGTTCCGAGGAGAGGCCCCTGAGACTCCCGCAGCCTGAGGAGAGGACCATGAGAGGCCCCTGTCCAAAGAAGGGTTCAAGGCCCTTCAGATAGTTTCTGTGATACCGCCAAGTATTGAAAAAACCTCAAATTTAACCTCCCATAAGAAGAGAAAGACACGCTCTCAATCTCTAGTATCATCTCCTATTCCTCAGCTGGACGGGGAAAATAGACATAAAAGCTCCGAGTGTAAAATTGAACCCTATCCTGACTCTAACCCTGATTCTGAGCCTGAAGCTGAACCTGAAACTGATCCTCATCCTCACCCTGAACCTGAACCTAATCCTGTGCCTGTTCCCAAGCCTAAACAAAGACCTACAAAGGTGGAACTAGATTTAAGTTTGAGGAAAATTATGAAAATGATGCAAATGTAATGCTATATCTTGTAATGTAATGTAAACCTGTTTAAATCTTTAAATGGATTAGCATAAAATAAATATTTAGATCTAAAAAAAAATATTTCTTCCCTAACTCAAATATTATAAATTGAACTTAAACAATATTCTGCACCATGCTCATGCACCCTTTCGTATGTGGATCCCATTTTCGGCTTTGAGCAGAAACCTGATACAGGGCTACACAAAGGATGAAACTTGAATGGCGACATAAAACTATTTGAATGTGACAATTATAATGGTTTAATTTGGGATGTCTACTGCTTTGAACCTATATTGTAACAATGGGTGATTTTGTTAATCTTTTACGATCAGCGATTCAAGGATCTTTTTAGATCGCTGAGATCATAGCTAGCTAGGGGTATCACCCCCCCCCCTTTATACCCTTCGGTTGGACTTTTGAATCCTATTTTGAATCCTAACGGATTTATTTGAGTTTGCATGTGAATTCTATAAATAACCCAAGCCAAGCTGAAAGTTCNCCAGGGGAAAAGAATCAGTTGATCATCAGCTCCCTTAACTAGAGGTTCCCTTGAAGATTCCCCATCACTCTGAAATAACTTCAATTCATAATACTTGATTGGTATAGTATCATCTTTTTAGTTTTTGTATCTTTGTAAATAATAAACTGTAAGAAAAACCGAGTCGTTGAATATTAATAATACGAGTGATTGCCTTGATTAATTTTCCTTCATATGTAATATGGTGACAAGTTCAAAAATTGGAAGCCCAAATAGCAATACTTGTTTTTAATAATATTCGGCGAAATAGTTTTCTAACATTTTGGCGCACCCTAACCGAAAGCTAGAGTACTATCGGTAAGCTTGCGCATTGAAAATAGACGCCAACTCATTCTACAGCACAGTTACCCGTTACTTTTCAAATTGTGAACATTTAACTGAAAATTCTGAGGTAAAACAACATTATTTTTCTATTGTTTAATAATTTATAAGTTTATGAGTATGGCGAAAATATTTTCATCAAGCTTTAATATTTGTTTCAACAGATTGACGTAGTTAATTTGACGCGAGTTAAGATAACATGTTAAAAACACAGACGGACAAAATGTTTTTTAAATTCCAACGTATTATTCAACCGTACTCCATTCTTGTATTCTAGGATGGAGAACAATGTCCCTGAACAACGGGGACCTGGGGGTAGACCTGATTGGTTCCTCAGCTGGCTAAAAGAAGTGTTTTTACCAGCATCTCGTGATCCATTAGCATCCCAAATTGAGCAGTTTGAAAATGCAGTAGAGCAAATCCCAAACATTGATGAGTCGGTTAAAAAGTTGTTAACCACAACCCTGTCCATGGAGGCGAGAATCATCTTGCAGAAAGAAGATGACAAGTCGAAGGTGCAGCAGCTGCTTAAAACTCAAACCCTGGCTATTGAGCCAGTTGACAGAGTCTGAGGCGAAGATCATCTCCAGAGTTGTGGAAAACATTAAAAAACAAGATTTCTCTACTAAATCCCTCAAACACTGGTCTATCCACTTCTCTGACCTGTTTGATAAATTTTTTATTTCAAGCAGGGTGGGCCGTATCGCTGTTATTTACAATAGCTGCTCAACCAGTTTAAAGCAACGTCTCCTGGCGCTAGATGTCGGTCATGAAGCCCAGAAGGACTCCTACTCTTATCTAAGCTTACTGCAACTTAAAACCACAGTAGTTCACAGCCTGTCTCCAAGGACGAAGCCATGATGAATATTTACAAAGATTTCCGCCAGGCTAGTTCGGAATCAGTTCAATCTTACCTACAGAAAGTACGTGATACGGCCGAGGAGGCCTATGGCCCCAGTTCAGGTTGGACAATGTCACAAGCGTCTCTCCTGCTTAAGAAGATTTGTGAGGGTTTATGTTCCTCAGAATTAGCTAAACTGACAGTGTCCATAGTGATTTCTGTTCTGCTCCAGTGGAATACGCTGTGCGACTCCGTTATCCAGTTCCAGCAAAGAGTAAAACCGGCCCAGTCTGAGCCAAATGTTAATGCAGTTCAGCTAACCCAAGCCAGAACTCCAGTCTGTTTCAAGTGTGGAGCGTCTCATTACATGCACGACTGCAGGATTTTAGTATGTAAGTACTGCGGCCAGAACCACAAGCATGCTGATTGTACAAAATCGGGCCAGAAGACATTCTGCACGAAGTGTAAGAGTAGATACCATAACACCGATGGGCATTTCAAGTATGT
>NW_019396133.1:254589-402388 GCF_000591075.1 Eurytemora carolleeae | reverse complement strand
AAGCCATAGATTTTCATTTTTGGAAGTCATTTCGGTCATTCCAGGTCGTAAGAGGTCATTAGAAGGTCAAACACTGGATTTGTTGCTGCTACTGTATTTCCTGGGTTTCTAGCTTTCGTTTGATATGCATAAAGCCATAGTTAAAACATTTTCATTTTTGGAGGTCATTCAGGTCATAAGAGGACGTTAAAGGACATAAGAAGGTCAATTACTGGTGGGGGTAAGGGTAACAACAACAGAAGGACAGTTATGGTGTGAATGTAATACCAGTGGGGAGGGTTACAGTGTAGTTGTACAGTTGTACTAATAGAATAAATTAGGCTCTGCTCAGTGGTTAATAAATAAATGACTTGTTTAATCATTTGGACGTCAAAACTTTGGTCATTTGGAGGTCAAAACTTTGGTCATTTGGACGTCCAAAGTGACGTCATTTCGACTTCGAAAGTTTGGTCGTGATGACGTAAGAATCCTTGCGTTAAACGTCCTCAACACCTAAAATATGACGTCGCCGGACGTCGCACTGGTAATTATTGACGTCCCCATGACGATCTTAGGACGTCCTCTGGTTTCTAGGGTTCAACGATTTGAAATCGTATTCTGTAGAAGTCTACTATTATCAAACATGCAAATTTGTTATCCTAGGTGAAAACACAAGACAAAAACAAACTAAAAACGATCGTTTTAAAAACCCCAAAAACATCATTTTTGCCTTATGTTTTCTTCGAGGGTAACAAATTTGCATGTTTGGTAAACTTCTACAGAATAAAGTTTTGAAATGTTGGAACTTTTTCATAATGTCGTATAATACCTTTTAAAAGTCTAAAACCATAAATGTTTCTGTAAAATGAATCTGGATTTTGCCCATCCATATAATAAAATTTTAAGAAATAAATTATTTATATGTAAACTACTAAACATGAGGATTAAAAGTAAAGTTTCCAAAGTTGTATAAAGATATAAGATCTAATCTTCTAGAATAAAGAAAGTCGGTCAACTTTGTTATGCATTTTTATAATTATTGTTTGCAGTAAAAAAATGAAGATAAATAAACCCTGAACCTATTGAATATATTTAATTCAAGGGTATTTATATCTATAAAAGTTTTTAACACTTTTGTGGGTTTTACGGTTTCTAAGATGTCTCTATGAATGTTCATTAGGGCCAGATCATTAAATCTGTCATCGTTCATGCTGGCTTTTTGTTAAAGCATATTAAAGTATCTGCTGGAAAACAAGTTACAGTAAAGCTTTAGGTTAGTCTCCAGAAAAGGGGGGGGCGAGTCAAAAGATACTCTTGACCCTCCTGGATCCGCACCTGATTACATCGTTTAAAAAAACCCCTTTTCACTTTTGCCCTTAACTAAAAAAGTGTCTTTAAAAAAGCTTTAATCAATACTGCCTTCAGTGTAAATATATATTTGATATCATAATTTATAAAACAATATGTAACGATCCTATGAAAATATATAGATATTTTTTAGAAACGTTTTCATCTCTATTTTTCATCCCTTGAAGCTTACACCATGGTATTAAGAGGGATTTCTGGGGAAGGGGGGCGTTTGGCCCCCCCCCCTGTAGTTTTTTGTCCTAGCACTCTCATTTTTGACACTATCATCGTGAAATTTTGTTACTTTTAATGAATAGTAATTTGATTGAAGGATTTTTTTGTGAATTTTTTTTAATACATAGGGTTGGATACAGCGCGGAAAAAATTGTCTGGTCTTTGGGAAAAAGAATCTAAAATTGTGACTAAAGCTACAGATCTAAAAACTATATTTCTGAAAAGCCATTGAAAAATGGAAATAGAAACATATGTCACACTTTCATATTTGTTTTAAACAACACTTTTTTTTTTTTTTTTCTGACCCGTTTTTTGCATCTTTTACAACCCTCCAGCTGGCACCCAAACTATTAAAGAATTATCTTTCTAATTTTTTTTTCAATGAGCCATGGCCTTGGCAAATTATCTATTCAAACCTACACCAATTTTCTATGGTCTTTTAAAGATGATTGCAGACCCCCTAGCCTTTAGGGCTAAGAAAATTACATAAATAATGTATAAACACTGTAAAGTGTGTTGTGTATATATGATCGAATAGTTGAATATCAATATTTTTTCAAAAAAGTGGTTTTTAAGGGGGCACAATGTTGCCAAGGGGAGGCCCAACATTTTTGTTCCACTTGTAATATGGAAGTGTGTTGTGTATATATGATCGAATAGATAAAAAGTATCAATATTTTTTTCACAAAATCTGCCTCTTCCCCTACAGAAATGCTCTTGTACGCCCCTGAATCCATAAAAAGAGAATAAATACAGTACAGATTACAACTTACGCAGCATCCACGTGCACCCTTAGTTAGTTAAATTTTGTGTGATTCCGAAAGTAGAGTTCGAACAAATCGATATAGGGGTTCTGGGGCTGCCTGGGGAAAAGCACAAAAAATCATTGTGAAGACGACATGTTTGGGAATGGATATTGAATGGTTTACCAAACCAAATAATTTCGGGGTAAAATGTTACATTTCTATAGCGAAGTTTGGATTCGCAATCAATTTTTAGCAAAACAAACTAACAATTCCATTCCAAGAAATATTTTTTTTTCGGGGCACCCTAGATTTGGGTTTTTATCAGCTTTTCGCGTCACCCTAGATTCCTTTTCCGAGTTTCAGAGAATGCCGAGACGCGCACAACGTTCATCACAGACACAGTCACTCCGTCACCGGGTCCGGCACATTTGTGGTAACAAGGCAGAGGAACAGGTTTGTGAACCTGGAGTAAAGTCCAACAGCCTTGTCCAAGTTCTTTGACAGGGTTGATTATAGGTCAGTTATCGTTAATATTTCTCTAAAAAGTTTAAATGTACCCTCTTTTTAAAGTCAAGTGATATACCTGATTCACAACGGTACCCTACAAACCTTTAATTTTGCCACAATGTGGATCTATGTTTTTAGGCTGTATCTTGTAGTATTAAAATTGATAGGGAGGGGGGTGTCCATAAATTATATACTAGGACGGACCTGGCCCTCTAGCCTGTACTAGCCTTGGCGCTCGTTAAAAATATTTGACTGCTAATTTTATAAATTATTTAACTGCTTTTTGTGCGACAAATTTTCAATTCTAACAATTTATTCTTTTAGCATTCGCTGAGATCAAGGAGAAGGTTGACAGGCGTACTGGTAAGTATTATAATTGTACTTGTTCTTTCAGTCAAAGTCNACCAAATTAGTTTTTATTTAGCATTATGTAGGGTTAGGTTAGGTTAAGACACTTTCTGGGTCGAGCGCTGCGGTAAGGATGGGCTAGGGGGCCGATCATAATAATAGGTTCTCAAAAGAGTTGATGGTTAAATGACAACACTTTTAAAAAGGAATTCTGCATTTCTGCGTTCTGAATGTGGTAAAAATGGAAAACTAAATCAAACATGAATAATAATACTACAAGGAATGCCCCTCCATCTAATCCCTATCTATATTTTCATGGACACAATAATGTTAGAGTTTGAGGGACTGCTTTTTATTCCTTAAATCAAGACGGACACTATCACACTTATACAATCTATATTAATTATATTATAAAACAAATTATAAAACTCTTCAGGGTAAGAAGTTTGGAGAAACTATTATTAAATTAAACACAAAGTTCAGCGCTAGTTTTGTAAATAAGATTTTTAAAAAAGATTTGTTTGATCATTACTAGCAAGCGACCCCTGTCATTGTGGAACATCATCTGTAGAAGTATTCAATAAACCCAGGGGCGTACGAGGGGGGGCTGAGCCCCACGGACCCCCCTACGCGTGCTCCCCTGAGGGGGGGGCTCTTTTAATATTACATCTGCTTGCATTTACCTTCCTCAGGCAATCTACATTCTATATTGCATTGAAATCACCCGAACTAAAAGATTAAGAAAAGAAATAAGATATTCTGATTCACAACAAAACCCTTCAAAGCTTTGTAAAATATCCATGTTTCCCATTTTGAAAACTGATTAGTTTTATTTGTGGTTTCTCTACAAAAGTGACTCGTACATTTCTTGCTTCAGAAACGATGGAGAAATGAAGGTTTCAAAGTTACTTCGGACATGCCACTCTATAAATGGAGGGTCCCTTGAAATTGCGCATGTATTCCATTTAAGTTTTTAAAAAAGCTTTAATCAATACTGCCTTCAGTGTAAATATATTTGATATCATAATTTATAAAACAATATGTATCGATCCTTAGAAAATATATAGATAATTTTTTAGAAACGTTTCAATCTCTATTTTTCATCCCTTGAAGCTTACACCACAGTATTAAGAGGGATTATCTGGGGGGAGGGAAGCTTTTGGCGCTCCTCCCCCTGTAGTTTTTTGTCCTAGCACTCTTATTTTTGACACTATCGTCGTGAAATTTTGTGACTTTTAATGAATA
The DNA here is from genome assembly GCF_000591075.1 of Eurytemora carolleeae. Lineage (NCBI taxonomy): Eukaryota > Metazoa > Arthropoda > Copepoda > Calanoida > Temoridae > Eurytemora > Eurytemora carolleeae. Next base: position 397,982 of record NW_019396133.1, on the reverse strand, counting down.
GCAATTTAAAGGATTTTTTGTAAAAATTTTTTTTTAATGCATTATTGGGTTGGGTCAAAGATAATATATATATAGATATGCAGGCAGGTAGAAACCTCCTTCCTAAATTGCCTGTAGCAGACAACTAATTTTTGAACCTCTGAGAAAATGTGCAAAAAGAGACATCTATAGCAAATTGATTACTTTCTATATTCCTTTCTCCCCTTTCTGCTATTCGCAAAATCTGCCTCCCCCCCTACAGAAATGCTTTCGTACGCCCCTGAAACCATGAAAAGAAAATACATACAGTACAAATTACTTGTACTGATAACAGTAGATTTAAAATATTGGATAAAATTTATTTAATTGGTATTATTTTGAAGAAGGATGCCAGCATTGCAGTGGCTGCAAGGAGGAGATGGCAGCGGCCAAGGAGATGGGAGCGGCCAAAATGGAGGCGGCAGCGGCAAAGGAGAAGATGGCAGTGGCTGTAAGGAGGAGATGGCAGTGGCCAAGGAGATGGCAGTGGCCAAGAAGATGGCAACGGCCAAGGAGGCGGCGGCAGTGCTAGGAGGAGGCGGCAGCGGCCAAGAATAGGCGGCAGCTTCCAAGGTGGAGGCGGCAGCTGCCAAGGTGGAGGCGGCCATAGCGGGAAAATAGTTTAGGTAAGGGTTCTTATTAAAGTTCATATCCCATTTTTTCAAGCTTAAGTACAAATTAGGCAGTTAACTTTAATTGTTAAGGTGCTAATGGGAGGGTTGTATATATGGTTATGATGGTTATGATGGTTATGATGGTTATGATGGTTATGATGGTTATGATGGTTATGATGGTTATGATGGTTATGATGGTTATGATGGTTATGATGGTGATAATGATATGTCAGGAACTGGTTGAGCTGGTTCTGAGTATGGAACAAAGGTTGGAAGAGAAGAGCAAGCAGGTTGGGGATTTGGAGGACTGTATAGATGGTCTTCTTATCAGTTAAATATGAGATTTATTAAGTTTATACTCCAAACTCTTATTAACCCTTGACATTTTAAAATGAAGGGACTGCAAGAATGAATTCATGTGACCCTCTAAGATGGCAATGCCTGATTCACATCAGTACCTTTGAAACTTTCATTTGATCAATAATATGGAAGATTTTGTCGTTTTTCTAGTATTTTTTGTATATTGTGAATTGTAAAAAATATGAGAAGAGAAAAAAAGGACTAAAGTAACTGATACACCTTTAAATATTGCTTAAGATTTGATCAAAAAGAATTAACTATTGAATACAAATTTGAAGAGATTGTCAACAGAATTTAACTGGTACTTCGATACAATACAGAACCTTGAAAACGATTGGGAATAAATCGAGTTTTATTCTTGAACCATGCAATTGTCTTCCTAGATATGTGCTGTAGAGGTCCTCATTATTGGTAATGATATTCTTGAAAGATTTTAATCATAATAATGATGACCCCGATAATAATGATACTGTAGGCTATGGCTCGTCATTACCGTGAGAAGGTAGAGACTGAGCTGCGTAAGATCTGCAATGAAGTGCTGGCTCTCCTGGACAAGTATCTGATCGCTAACGCTAACCCAGGTTTTCTACCTCAGGATGAATGGGGATTATTTCAGGTCGGCTTTTCATCCATTCTTAACCCTTGAGTTATCAATCTTTGCTAAGCGTTCCACGTTCCCTTACCCCCTCGAAAAAGGCCTTTTATTGACGATACTTAGTTGCCATGCATGCTCAAAGTCCAATTTCTTAAAGCCTTCTCAATAAAAAAAATGTAACCACTAAAAATTGAGTAAAAATAAAATGTGCTTGTTTGTATCCATTTTTCAAGGATTTTTCAGATTTATTTGAACCAACCGACATGCCGCCTACCATGTGCATTAAAAATACTTTTTCATAAAATGCTAATGTTTAACCGTCTATGTACGAAGTGGTCGATATCGACCGCTCACTTTAGTCACCCATTACCCACTTAATGGTTTACAAATTAATTTTTTTTTTTAAGTTTTGGGTAACTTGAGAACCAAGAAACCAAGTTCAAGCATATTTTTGCTTTTTTTTGTTTTTATTTAGTGAAGATCTTGATAGGTATTGAGAGGATACGCGAAAATTAGACCAAAATGAGACACCCTCCACTTTTTTACAAAGATAAATTTTCGTGATTTTTGTTTAAAAAATGCGTCTAAAGTAATTACTCTTTATATAATTCACATTTTAATGGCTTAAATTATTGTTTTAGTATAATTTTGGCAGCTTTTTGAGCGGTCGTTATCGACCGCTTCGCACATGTGGGGGACATAACAGTAGGGCAAAATAGACGGCTTCCCCAAGTATCAGAATAATATAAACTGCATTGTTCTCTATATTTTCATTGATAATGCGGGATAAGAAGGTAGGGATGGGTGGGATGGATTGGATAGGAAAGGAGGGATTGGAAGGAAGGGATGGGAAGGAAGGGATGGGAAGGGAGGAATGAGAAGGGAGGGAGGAATGGAATGGATTCATGATAGTGAGGGAGGGATGGAATGGGAAGTTAGGGATGAGATAAGATGGGAATGGTAGGGGGGTGAAGGGAGTGGTGTGATGCGATGGGAAGGGAGGGATGGAAGGGATGTGAAGGGATGGATAGGAAGGCAGGGATGGAATTGGAAAGGATTGATGGGATGAGATGGGAAGGGTAGCATGGGGTTGGAAGGGAGGGATGGGAAGGGAGGAATGGAAAGGATGAGATTGGAAGGGAGTGATGGGATAAGATTGAAAGGTTAGGATGGGGTGGGAAGGGAGTGATGGGAAGGAAGGGATGGAATGGGAGGGATTGGATGGGAGGGATGTTAAATTTGACTTAGTATTGCATATTGAAATATCACAAAGTCTAATGATTATTCAATCACTGACTCATTATAGAAATTACTCATAAACCTACTTTGTTTATGAAATTTTTAGATAGAATTTACTCAATCTATATATTCACCAACTCTTATGCTACAATTTTCTGGGATTTGCTTACACAAACATTTCAATAATTTTTTCAGTAGAGAGCTCAGACAGCCTTATAGGGTGTATGGGGCTACAAGTGCAAGACCGTTAAGTCTGCCCTCCGTCATAGTACATCTTGTGTGATGAAGTATTCTCTTTAGAAGGCTAAAACTTTTCTATCCTGGTATTAATTCCAGGGGGTGGAGCTAGTTAGTTTTGTTCCTCCTCTAATTCTAATAAATTCCTGTATTAGTATCTATAAATATAAAGTTGCAATCTCTGTTTGTATGTCCGATTATAACTCAGGAAACCCTAGACTGATTTGCCTCAAATTTTGATTGTCGGGAGGCCCACGGAAATGTTCTTAGCTCGGTTTTAAATTATGAGTTGAGTGAATCGACTTTAATGAAAGTTTGGTTTCCCGATAAAATCGTACAAGTGCGGGTAAACTGCGGGAGTAACTATGAGTACCCTCAACCTTTTGCAACGCTGGGTTCCCAAGCTAGTCTGTAATAAAACTAAACCTTACAAAGCTTCAAAGTACTTTCTGAGTTAAGTAAAATGTTTTAAGGGACCCTCCAATGTCCAATTCACAATGGTTCACTCTATTCACGCTTATATAAATTTATTATTTTAGTTAGGCGCAATGAAAATAAAACAGACCAATGTTGAGTCTTGTTCTCATAAAACCCCAGAATGCGTCAATTCCTTCCATGAAAATCCGCCAAATAGAATATTAAACCGGTTTTTCGAACTCAACTCCGTAGAAAATAAGATGCAGCTTGAATCCTAAAGCCTAAGCTGTAAGGCCCAACAACAGCTTAGACCTGAGTCGTATTTAATTTTATTTATTTATTAATTGTTTTTATTCAATTTTTTTTAATCGCCGGCTCTTGATTCACAAAATCGGACAGTATAAAGGTTCACTTGAAGTTGTTAACATCACCTTTAAAAAAGTGACATAAACCCTTTTTTGAAAACAAATCTAATTTTAAACCACATCGGCTATTGTACAAATCATATACTTAATGAGCATTAACAATGTGATAATTTTAGTAATAAATAAGTAAATTTTAAAATTATATTTAAAATTTATATTTAAACAAATACAAGGATTTCGAATTTAACAGCTTTAAATATTTAACAATAATAAATAAAATGTTTTCTATAAATGTCACAAGATTTAGGAATATATATAGTGAGAACAAGAAAACTGCGGAACAGGAAGACGACTTTTGGACTCAAGTTATGGTTTTAGGTAGTCCGATGAACAGGCAACACAACATTTCTGGGATGAACGATTAATAGTGCGATGTACAAAGATCTTTTCTAACTCAATAAGTTGATTTTCAAACTACGGTTAAGACCAAATGTTTATTACAAGATAAAAAGCGCATATTATTATCAAAATATCGTCTTCCTATTCCACAGTTTTCTGGGTCTTACTGTATATCATTTAGAAATAGATAAATTTAGAATTAACAATTTCCTTCATGGTGTCGGATTAAACATGGGGATAAAGTGATAACATTAAAATCGTCTTTTACATATAGTTTTGAAAATGACTTTGTGGTAAAGTAAAAAGTTTGCATAAACAGATTGTACGACTCTCCTAATCTTTTTTTAAAAAAATATTAGTCAATGAATATCTGAAAGTTTTAGGTTGCTATACAAAAATAATATTGTGGGCTACTAACATTTATTGAATTTTTACTGCTATAAAATTATGTCTTTAGGTATTGAAAGAGAGGACATTTTTAAATCCAGAATTGCTGTTATATATTTTGAGTGTATTAATTACTAAGTTAATCAGATTTACAAATTAAATATTGAAGAAAATTTAAAAGTCTTTATGCCAATGTTTATTGGGGCACCTTTAAATAACTACATAAAATTGGCACGCGATCATTACATGCAACTAATTTTGAAACAGCTGATTCATAATGTCAGATGCATCAGTCAACAGTTTTAAAGTATATTAGTCAGCTGTCCTAGGTTCAACTGTTGCATAGCCAGATGTTCCATAATCAGCTTTTCTATATAGTCAGTTGATTTATAATCAGCTGTTAGTCAGCTGTTCTATAGTTAGCTGATCCATAGTCAGCTGCGTTTCATATCAGCTGTGTTATGTGTCAGCTTTTCTATGGTAGCTGTTTCATCATTAGCTGATAAATTTACCAGTTTTCTGTATCAAGCCAGCTAGGGGGTTGAGATAAATATTTCTGCACAGCTCCGGAGATTCTAAAGAGGCATATTTATATCATTCATGTAAACCAAATCATTAACAACTAATGAAATAAAATGTACCTTGAAACTTCCTTGGGAAAGGTTTTATCGTTGAGTGCGCTGAAGGAATTGATGTTTTTTTCATGATTAAACCCTAAATAATTTTTTATTAGACAATTTTCCGCTTAAAAGTTTACTTTAATTGAACAATTTCAATACGTAATAAAAAGAATTAATGCTAAATGACCTGAGTTAGATGAACTAGAAAGGATGGAGGAACTGGATGGATTGTATGAGCTGGAGAAGCTACTTGTTGAACCGGAGGAAGTGGAAAGACTATAAGAACTGGTTTTGGAGGGAGTGTAAGAACCTGTAGATAGACTAGATGTACTGGGGAGGCTTGACGATGAAGACAGGAAACTGTAGGTTGAAGGGTTCACAGTGTTATGTCCACCAATTGTTTTATAAATCATATTTGTCAAAGCTTTTGGGTAATCTTCATCCTCAGAGTCATTCATAACATCAATTGCTCCAAAAGACATTTCACTGTTGAATTCAGAGTGTTGTGCTTGTGACCCCTCTGAGTTTATGATCTTTTGGATTTCGAAACCAGAGTTTTCTATTCCATATGACTCAAATCCAGAGTTTGGATCCTTGTTAGGCTCAACCCCAGAGTTACTGATACCGTAGTTGTCAAATTCTGTGTTTAGGTCCCCTGTCGTCTCAATTTGGCCACCCAGAGACTCAAGTTTAGAACTCATCTCGACCTGAGGTGCCAAATCAAAGTTGCTGATCCCATAGGAATCAATTTCAGGGCTTTGGGCTCCAGTGGACTCTACAGCAGAGTTTTGTAACCCCTGAGGCTTGATTCCGGAATAAAGTGGTTCTTGAATCTGCTCAAGGTTAGTGTAAAGGATTCCTTGTAAGGGTTTTGGAGTCATTCCAGAGTCCAGTGGCTTCATTTCAGAATCATTGATATGTTTAGAAAGATTTTTTTCTAAAGAATTTAAAAAGTAACTATTTTTAGGTTATTGAAAGCATAGAAAATTTCTTTAATATCAATGATTTCCTTGCTATTAATTTGAAATGATTGAACTTCAGGTTTACTGGAAATCTCATTATTCACTAAAATATAAGAATTGATCAAATCAATAATCTTTTACATTTCATATTCTAAAGTAAAATATGACCTGAGAAAAGAGCCATATGATTGCTGTTAACCTCCAGTCCGTATTCTCCATCTAAAGCATCTTCTTCTACTCCATTTTCTCCTCCAGTCACTTCATCTGTTTCATAAACTGTATCTCCTTCGTTTTCCAAACTTGATTTTACTATCCCAGCCCATTCTCCACTGTGACTTGACTCTAGTTCAGATACTTCATCTAAAACCACCCCAGAAGAAATACCTACGCTTGAACTGTAGGCATCTTTAAAAACAGTTGGTTCTGATTCCGTTTCAGTTACCCCAGCAGCATTTAGATAGTAAGAATTATCAGCGGGTGCTCCATTGTTCACTGCATAATATGTTTCTTTGTCAGCATTTCCTCCTGCTTGTATCTCTTCTACCTCTGTCTTTATAAAGTATGATGCTCCTTGTTCTGCCCCTCCTTCCACTGGTGTTCCCTGTCCTTGATAAGTGTTTACTCCAGGTCCATCTTCTCCCTGTTTTACTTCTCCTTCGTCCAGATAATAAGTTTGTCCCTGATCCTCATCCTCAAGACTTACTGGGTCTTCATATCTTGCTCCTGTAACCCCCTGATCAATTCCTTCTCCACTCCCTTTTTCTTTTCCTTCATCTATATAATAAACTCCGGCTCCACCTTTACCCTCTATATTTCCGGATACTCCTTGATTCTCCACCCTTCCTTGATCTTGATTACCTAGATCCTTCATCCTTTCTTGATCTGAATATTTAGGATCCTCAGTCAATAGTTTCCATGTAAACTTGTTTTCTCCTCTTCCTCGAACATTCTCAGATTCTTGAAATAAGAATTTTATTGGATTGGACTGCTTTTAAAAATTGGTACCGGCCCAACCCTTGAGATCAATTTTGCTCTCTGGTTGGTTATATTTCTATACTTTATTAAAAGTTGACCGTTGAAAAGAGATTTTCGCCGTATCCGCCTCTGTGCAGGCTATGAAGACGACAGTTAAACTCAAGTTATGATTTTAAATACAGTAATTGTGCAGAGTACAACTGCTAGACCCATTTCACAATAAAGTTTCATGGGTTCCACTCTGTATCTTTGGAAAGATTTCTGGCGCAAAGGAATTGAGTTTTTACCACAAACTCTGATTTTTAATCCCTTTATCTTTGCAACCCAAAGTCTTAGACCTTAGATATTTGAAACTATGAATTCTGTTAGATCAAATAATCTAAGCTTGAAATATCAAAGGTTGTAAAGATATAGAAATTAGAAATTTTGAGTTTGCGGCAAAGACTCAATTCCTTTATGCGCTCTTTTACACTGTCCAACACAAATTAACACATTTGATACCTAAATTTAAATCAGTAGCAGAAAGGTTCTCAGATTCTGTGACGATGAATTTGTCTTTTCCATAAATAGAATTCTGGAAGAGACTGAACTTACTCAAATCTCCAACACCTGTCAAATGCAAAGATGGGAATTGTGTTTCTTTGGGACAGTTTTATAACATTTAAGGTTTTTTCTATAACTCTCATTTATAGAATGGCATGGTTGGATTTAAACTTGTATAATTTACACCATTGTCTGAAATATCCTTTTTTCTAGCAAAATATATTTTAAAATTTTTTTTTCAAAGGAGGTGGAGAGGCTTAAATGCCACTCCTGAACTGGAGAGTCACTTTTATTTACGTCTATGGCCAATTTAGAAGGGTCCAAGATAATCTGAAATGTTTAATGATAATTTGAAATTGTATTTTACAAGGTTATAATGCAAGGAAAGTTAATTGCAGTTGCGTATACTCTGCGTGCATATTGAAACCAGTTCTCTCTGAGCGGAGTTTGTAAAAAAGAACAGATGCATCAGTGTTTGATTTGTATCCGAGGAGGATAAAAGCATTTAATTTTGATAATTTTGATAATTCACATAATAGTTAAATATGACCAGAGGAACATTAAGTTTTTTCTTGCGTTTACATTACCGCCCAGAGACAGTGCACTGCAGTACGAAAGATGCGTACACCTCTGAAATAACTTTCCTTGCATTATAACGTTGGTATTCTCTATGGTAGTTTGCTTTTATCACATTTCACAAAATGTTTGCTCTGAATTAAGATATGATTTCCAAAAGCAAAGTAAAAAGTCCGTTTTGTTGATATCTTGAGAAAATATGATAAACAGATACTCTTGTATATGTACTTATTAATTTTCAATGTCTCAGCCATGAACTGTTTTGTAAATTTTCCCACGTTAATAATATTTCTGTTTATGAAATTATACTGAACAATAATGATTAATTTTAAAAATAATCTTACTGTCTGTTCCCTGCGTTCTGCTTAGTTCGGAAATAGAGTTTTTAATCTTTGTCGGAGTCACATCTCCAAATAGAGTTGGATAATTTGAGATGCTTCCTTTGGCAACTTCAGCAGCGGCAGCTAACCTATCTGAAGCTGCTTTGTGATTAACAGCTTTTGCATTTTCTTCATCTTTGGATTTTTGATCGATCAATTTGTAGTTGTGCTCTATAACATCCTTTGATATATCTGATTCTTCTGCTAGGCTAGGATAGTTGTAAATGTCGTCTTTGTGTCCCCACTCCTCGGGACTTTGGGTTGCTGGGATCACTTGTTGAGTGGAAGAAGATTGAGTAAGGATCGGCGTCCAACCACCGGTCTAATAAAACAATTTTAAACATTTTATCAGAATACATTTTTAAAATTGATTTGGAGATTGATTTATTAATCAGTTCTAGCCAAATCTTGAATTATATATATATAGGTGATATACTATAGTATATATATATAAATACAGGGTTACCCAAGAAGGATGATATACTAATATATATATATATTAATGTATAGAGTTTTATTCAAACTAAAGATAAAAGTTATATAAACATTGGAAAAGTATATTTAAACAAAAACAGTTGTGTTAATCTTCCATTTAATTTTACCAAACTTAGCCCATTAAACTAAACCTAGCCAAATTAAACTAAACCCGGCCAGCCAAATTAAACTAAACCCAGCCAAATTAAACTAAACCCATCCAAATTAAACTAAACCCATCCAAATTAAACTAAACCCAGCCAAATTAAACTAAACCCATCCAAATTGAACTAAACCTAGCCAAAAAAAACCAAGTTAAGCCAAACCAAATCCTGCTAATAAAATCAAACAATATTAAACTGACAAACAAACCCTATGAGACAAGAAAATGGATTGACAGATAGAAACCACCAGTTCTCTTTAGACAGAATCATTCTATAAATGTGACCAATCATCACAGTTCTGTATTATTTTTAACGAATCATTTATTTCTTGATTTGTTATGAACATTAGTCCTTGACAAGTATAAATCATTATTTTTTAAGATTAAAGGAGATCTGAGTTTAGGGAGGGGAATTGTTTTTCGTTCGTCTTAAACAACTAAAATTGTTTGACTTTTAAGATGCTCCACAATAGAAAGTATCCTATGCTAATTTTAATCTGAAAAAAGTAACCAAAGCGATGCATCTAAAATTAAAAAACCAAATCAATTTTTGTTTTAGTTTTTGCCTTTTATCACACGACAGAACCAAAAGTTTGCACAAATGCAGTAATAAAAATTTTAAATTCAAACCAAAAGAATGCCCATTTTTACCTGTGCTATTGGTCGCAGTGAACTTGACTCTTGTCGGGTGGTTTGGAACTCAACAATATTAATTTTCTCAAAATACCCCTGAAAAAAAACCATGAAAGAAAAAAAACGAAAGAAAATTAAATTTCTCGTACCTCGTTGTCTGATAATATGTTGTTTAGTTCATTTAGATCAATTTGTTTTTTGATTTTTTCTACATATTGTTTTGGTTTTTTGTCAAAATCGTCTGTACTCTGAGAAGGATTGGAGTAAGACGAATCTTCTGTGTTTTGGGCAGGGTTGGAGTAAGACGAATCCTCTGTGTTCTGAGCAGGGTTGGAGTAAGACCAATCCTCTGTGTTCTGAGTATGGTCGGAGTAAGACGAATCCTCTGTGTTCTGAGTAGGGTCGGAGTAAGAGGAATCTCCGGGAACAGTTTCGTATTTCTCCGAGTTTCCAAAAACCCTTGATTTTAGCGAGGCCATGTAGGGTTCTTTATGTCTCATATTTTGTCGAAGATTATTTATAAACGGTCTTGCGGCATAATTGTCTCCACCAAAACTGAAAAAAGGAAAGAAATTGAGTCTTTGGCACAAACTCAGATTTTAACACTCCTATATCTTTCCAACCTTAAATATTTCAATCTTATATTATTTGATCTTACAGAATTCACAGTTTGAAATATCTATAGGGATCAGAAAATCAGAGCTTGTGGCAAAGACTCAATATCTCAAGAAAGTTGGCCAAAACTTGACCCTGTGTGTCTGCAGGTTTGGAACACAAGAACGATTTAGAACTTTTTTCGCCTGAAAAAGTAAAAAAAACTAAAGCTAATATTGTTTTACCTGTTTCCTGTATTCTGATTGAATTGTGCAGGTTGCCTGATATATCTTAATCCAACATCGGGATTCCTGAACATTTGAGATATATTTGGTCAAAAACTAGGAAACAAGATGTTCAAATGGGGTCAGAAAGCATGATGTAAGTACGTCAGAAAACGGGGCCTAAAAGGTCTAATTAAAAAAGCAAGGATCGACGTCAGTGAGGATGTAAGCAGTTTTAATTCATTAGAAAAATATTTTTAATATTATTTAGATATCGAAGAAAGTAATTTTAAATCCGCATTTAAAAAGGGGATAATAGCGATTAAGGGGTAAATGATATAATTCCGGATAATATAAAACCGTTTTATTTTTATTCATACTTTACTCAAATACCTTTTTTATTATGGTGAGAGGGGGGGGGGACGCGTGATGCCCCGCCCCCCCCAGAAAAAAGTATACATCAATTCAATAGTATTATGATTTAAAAGGTTTTACTCTCAGATCGAAGAATTGATAAAAATATCATCTTAAAATAAAATAAACCTTCTCAGTGGATGATTTAAAGGGGTCTGTCGATTTAATCTCTAAATTATATTAATCATGTAATAATATAATTAAACTTAAAGGATGTCTTTGCCACCATCTCCAATTTTCTAATCCCCGTAAACTTTGCAATCTGCAGTTCAAAATTCGAATATTTGATCCATCAGAATTCTCTGTTTAAAAAATATCTAAGGTCAAAACACGACATTGGGTTGAAAAGATAAAGGGATCGGAAAATAAGAGTTTGTGGCAAATACTCAATTTCTTTATACTTGTTTTGAGCCCTTCTCTCCCCCTTTAAATAAATATTTTAAAAAATTAAAATGAATTTAAATTATTTTCATGATTTATTTCCTTTAAAGCATTGTTCTGCATTAATCTCCAAGCAGTTCCAATCCTAAAAATTAAAATTAAAATAAGTTCATAAAATAATGTTGATTGCTGATTGTTATTAGCTTATGGCAAGGTTGTATAATAAGGTTGTTTACATTCAATGCGCTACAGAAAATGTTAAGATAGATAGATAAAAACCTCAAATGACGTCACTGATTATAGAGGCGAGAGTGACGTCATATGAGTTTTTAACCTAAATATCTTGGAAGAAGACATTTTTCCGTACATTGGAGCCAATTGAGAGTATTCAACCTTACTATACAACTGTGGCTTACGGTGTAGAGTAACCTACCTTACTATACAACCTTAGCTTACGGTGTAGAGTAACCTACCTTACTATACAACCTTGGCTTACGGTGTAGAGTAACCTACCTTACTATACAACCTTGGCTTACGGTGTAGAGTAACCTACCTAACTATCCACTAAAAGGGATTGTAAGCGTAATTTTAAGGAAACTCACCATTAAATAGTTTTATACTTGATTCAGCCGTAGTACATTTGAATTTCCGAGCCGGGTCAACCTCTCAGGTCCCAGTTTGTACTGTATCGCCCGGACATTGGGTAAATAAAGCAGACACTCAATAGGACTAGCCGGTGCAACAAGGTTGATGCGGTCAGACTTTAGGTTGAATTTACTTTTACTAAAGGGTCAGGGGTGCGTGATTGGTGAAATTGTGAATTGTTAACTCTAGAATAATATTTATACAATTAAGTTTACGAATATATTCCGAAAAAAATAAATTTCGAAGACAACCTTGTAACTGTCATATTTCGTGGGACACCAGCTGTACATATCCTTAGCTTCGTGGGACACCAGCTGTACATATCCTTAGTTTCGTGGGACACCAGCTGTACATATCCTTAGTTTCGTCAAATTGAACATGATTGGTGCAACATAGTCCGTAAAATTCAGTGAGACGCGTTTTATTATTGGAAGCGTAAAGCCCGAAAATATTTGTGAGAATTTAGTAAGATAAGACAAAAAATTCAAGAGAAGTTAAGAACGGCAAATCATAAAATGTTTTTTTTTATCTCGTCTCTACACTTTTAGAAGAAACCCTAACATTGTGATCATTTCTATCAGATGTGTATTATCAAACGTGTGAAGATTCTTATGTGAAAAATTGTATCAGACTTATAGTAAATTACAGTATCATTCTGTATTGCTAAAAAAGAACACAGAATACATGTTTTGCAACTTTTTGCAAATAAATGGGAATTAAGTGAATTTTTTAATTTGCTTTAATTTACACATCATTCACATAAAAGAAACTCCTTGTATTTGGATTTACAACGCTTACCTTTAGACTTAGGTATTAAAATTGTATGGAAGATTTAAATGCATTGAGGAAAAAATAAGCTTTATATATCCTTGGTTCGGCGACATTTTGGAAAATTCAGCAGCTTTTTTTCGAGAATTTTTTTTTATTCATTAAAGTCAAAGTGTCGAAGTGTCCCCCAATTGTAGAACTATAATTCCCACTTAGTATCAGAAGATTACCCAGGGTTTCTAGCTGAAAATCGATAATTTAGTTTTCTGGCTCGCGTATTTTTCAGAAGCGTCAAGGAAGAAAATTCCAAGAATTCAACACCGCGACAAGATCTTTCTCATTGATACTCAAATAAATGGGTTTAATCAATAATTCAACTCTCTGAATTAAATGTCACTTGAAACAACATGAACAGTTTCTTAATATTTCATAATAAGCTGTCCAGTGTCCAGTGTCCAGTGTCCAGTGTCCAGTGTCCAACTCTGTACTATTTACCTGGGAATAAACCCTTGTGAGTGTACAATCAGCAACCCGGACAGGAACACTACCTATATAATATACAGATAATATAAGTTTATATTAAACTTTGCAACAATTAATACAATTAAAAATAGTTTTTAAATATTGAATTTTAACAAAAAAGTAACATAATTTGGTTTCTCTATAGTTTTCTCCATGAATCAAGAAAATTAGGCCGGCGCGGAACTTTTTTACATCACTGTTCCCGGTTCCGAACGTCTGCCAGATATATTAACCTAGCCACAGCGTTCGGCCCCATATTCTAACTTAGCCACAGCGCTCGGCCAGATTTTATATTCTAGCCACAGAAGACGACCCCCCAATAATTCCCGTCCTAAATTGATATTTAGAACATATGAAGACCATATAGAATTACGTTTACAGTCCCTTTAGGGAATAAGGAAATGGGTTTCGGAAAGTATAAGAATATCTAATATCCTACAGCTTATTAGATATAGGAAGACGACTTTTAGACTCAAATTATGCCTTTAGTTAGTTTAATGAGCATAGAACACAGCAATTGTGCAGTATACACAGGCCCATTTGACTCAATTAGTCATGTAATAAGTGTTTAGTAAAACTATTTGCTTTGTAACAACATCAAATACACTTAAATATTCCTTTAAAGTCGTCCACATATTCCGCAGTTTTCTGGTCATTAATATTAATATATTATCTATGATTAGAACAAAGTGTTAATGGTTACTGGGGTCGCTAAACTACTTACTGCCGGTTCAATTTCTGAATCACTGATTAGAATCCTCATCAATATTTAACTCTGAATTCAAGATTTGAACCGTTGATATGAAGTTCAGCGATACAACTCAATTTTGTTAAAGTCAGTCCCCTTGTGAGCTCAAATTTCTGGAACACTCCTTTATTTCAGACAAAATTTAAAATACACTTTATATTATACACTCAGACTGTTTACCGAGTACAGAACCTTAAATACCTATTCCCCCTGACACCCTGTATAATAATAGCAATGGCTAATTAATAATGATCCTACTGTGCGTGCTATCAACATGGTTTCCTCAGCAGTACTGTTCTATACCCGGAGCATCCGTCACGTCATCCTGTCCTTCGAGGGACACGGAGCAAACTTATCCTTCCTTCCTTAGAACAGATGGTCGGAGATCTTCTTTCTTCACAACCTCTGTGGAACCTTTACCTTAAAGAATAAGACTATAAATTCTCTAAACACCACCTTCCCCACCCTCATCCCCCTTCCTTTCATACCTGCAGTATTTTATTCATGAACAATATTCAAATTTTATCATATTCGTAGATTAGACACTGTTAAAATTTTGGCTACTTTCATTAATAAAATTTATCATGAGAAAACACTAAAAAGGTGCGTCCTAGTCTTCTTGATGACATCTTTGTATTAATCTATAGATATGTATTTTATATCATATCGTCTTCTTGTTTGTAAACTATTACCTTCGGCTGGACCAAATTGTCTTAAAATTGTGTGCAAGAAACCCTTTCCTAAAATTGGTTCACGAAATTTTACGAAATAGCTCGAAATAACAAAATAGGTCGGAAGAACGCATTATGGACACCATGTCAAACTCCTAGAAGATAAACAAATTCAAATTTCATGTCTGGAATACTGTCTCCTACCCAAGGTTATTGATAAGGTTTGTTATTCTCAATAAAATAATAATAAATGCTGATTATGATTAGCTTACGGCAAGGTTGAATAATAAAAAAGGTTACTCTCGATGCGCTCCAATGTACGGAAAATGCCGTCTCCTAAGATAGATATGACGTCACTATCGCCTCTTTAATCAGTGTGACGTCATATGAATTTTTTATCTATGTATCTTAAGATATATCTTTTACCAGAGACAGATCAAGCCTATTCTTGAATGTCCTCAGCAATAATCCCTGAAAACTTAAACAAAGATTAATTTCAATAAGCATAATAATAATAAGTACAAAGCAGCACAAATAAGGTAGACCATATATTTTTCTTTTGTAAAATCAAGGAATAACTGTAAGCTAAATGTGTATACACTATGGAAGGAAAGTAAGTGTACTTAATGCGCCCTTGTGAAGGGGGAGGATCATATCTTGAAGATGTGCTTAGCCACATCAGTAATTAATCATTTATAGCACAAATATTATTTCTTTTAAAGGGACTGTGATTGGCATTTTTGATGCACAACGTTATCCTTTAAACCTTTGATTGATCAAGGATTCGTTCAGTAATTAAAAACATCGTTTTGAGTTTTTAAACAAGGGTTTCTTACTTTTAGTGCTTGAAACGAGCCTGAGATGTTTATTAATCCCATTTCAAAGCATTTTAGTTTGATTAATTTACGTAAAACCTTTTAGTGCCATTGTGAATCGGGCATTGCCATCTTTGCATGCAGTCCAGAGAGTCTTAACTTTAAAACCTATGTCCTTGCTGTCCTTGTTGTCCTTGCTGTCCTTGCTGTCCTTGCTATTCTTGCTGTCCTTGCTGTCCTTGCGGTCCTTGTTGTCCTTGCTGTCCTTGCTGTCCTTGCTGTCCTTGCTTTCCTTTCTTTCCTTGCTGTCCTTTCTGTCCTTGCTGTCCTTGCTGTCCTCCAGTCCTTCCTGTCCTTCCTGTTTTTCCTGTCCTTCATGTCCTTCCTGTCCTTCATGTCCTTCATGTCCTACTGTCCTTCCTGTCCTTCCTGTCCTTCATGTCCTTCCTGTCCATCATGTCCTTCATGTCCTACTGTCCTTCCTGTCCTTCCTGTCCTTCATGTCCTATTGTCCTTCCTGTCCTTCCTGTCCTTCCTGTCCTTCCTGCCCTTCCTGTCCTTCCTGTTCTTCCTGTCCTTCCTGTCCATGATGTCAGCTGAATTGCAAAAATTAAACATCAACATGAGTACATTGTGTGAAATAAAATCATGTTTAATCATTAATTTTAATCCTCTCTCAACCCCTGCTGTCACAAAAAATGGAATTGATGCAATAATCTAACCTTTTATTAAATCTAGTGTCAATATTTGATACACAGGAGTATCTTAACCATTTATCGAAGACTTGAAAGTCGTCTTTGACCTTTTAAAAAGTTTGCGGCACTCATTTCGAAACCTTAATTTAGAAATATTGTTCATGAAAAAATAATCACAAAATGCAGTCCTGCAATTTCCAAAATGTGGTCTGCCTTTTTTGTACTTTTATCATTATCGGAGATATTATTATGAATAATTTCATCAGATTTAGACAATTTTGGTTTTATTAAATAAATGAACTCAAAATAAAAATTTAACATCTCTGGAAATTTTGAAAGCATATGATGGCAACAGGAAAATTTTCATCTATTTCTAATTAAAACCCAAATTAGATTAAACATTGTATTCGAAGGGAATGTGGAAGTAAACCGATGATTCTCTCACGTCGGTAAACTTTAACCTTTTTTCATGGCACACATTTTTAAGATATTCATCTAAAAAATTAATTTGTAAACCTGGTTCTTCGATTGGAGTGAATTGCGGACAAAAGGACACATTTATATCTTTATTAGTATATCAAACCGAATATATTTTCATCATATTAACTCAAATATAAAAAGAAAAAAAGTTATTATTGAAAATCGGTTGTTTAGTTCCTTACATGAAGGGTCACTATGAAATACGTTGACAGTCCCTTTAATTCGCATGTTTATTGGGACTTCCTGCATGTGACATATGTTTAACCTTCTCCACATGAATATCAAAGGGAAAAAAAACTAATGAAGGACATTTGAAATCAAAGAAATCTCTGAATCATAGAACTCAAATCTCTGGCTAAACTTGCCAGATCATTATATATACTTTTCATTCATCAGATTGAAGTTACAGTAGAGACGGATATATATACTTTTCATTCATCAGATTGAAGTAACATATATACTTCTCATTCATCAGATTGAAGTAACAGTAGAGACGGATATATATACTTCTTATTCATCAGATTGAAGTAACAGTAGAGACGAATATATACTTGATTTGTAAAAAAAGTCCTACAGAGCGTCCCATATCATAATAGATTATTTCCAAGCTGTAACGAAAAAATACGGACACAATACTCGAAAAACCTAGTATTTTCTGCTAGAAAACTTATATAGAAACTTCATACATTTTTTAAAATATTCATAATTTTTAAATTTTCTGATTAGTCCCTAAAATCACAATTTTGAGCTATAAACGATCTAATATGATGTGGGACACCCTGTATGTTATGGTGGAAATCTTTTTTATTGTAAAAATACATATGTATTAATCATAAATTGTAAATATAAAAAAGCAGTATATTTAATGCAGAAGATACGGACAGGACATGCAGAAGTCAGGCCGTGTGATCAATCAGCTCATTTATAATTTATAGTAAACGTAAAAAATTATTTCCGTTATTGATAAAATAGGATATCATTTTTAAATTCTCTTCCAATGCTAAAATATAGCAGGTAATTGAAACCAATAATATCTATATAAATAAAGAAGTAACCTCTATTTGTATGTCTTTTTGTTTGTTTGTTTCGATGTATGATCACAACTCAGGAACCCTTTAGATAATTTGCCTCAAACTTTGACTAGTCGACTTATATTTGAGGAAAAGCTGGGTTCCCAAGCTAGTATATAGACTATAGGAGGTTAATGGAACCAATGACATCAGATATCTAGAATGATCTGAAGTTTAGTTGTCTTCAACCGTGACATATATAACAAAGTAAGTTTATTAAATCAACAAATAATACAAATTATCATGAGATGGCGTTACTTTCACGGTCGACATATACAGGGTTCCCCTTATATACACATTTACAGGGGTTCCTTTATATACACATTTACAGGGGTTCCTTTATATACATGTTTACAGGGGTTCCTTTATATACACATTTACAGGGTTTCCTTCACATACCATACACAAATACAGGGTTCCCTTTTCACATCTTTCACATTTACAGGGGTTCCTTCACATACCATGACACATTTACAGGGTTCCCTTTATATAAACATTTACAAGGTTCCCTTTATATAAACATTCACAGGGTTCCTTCACATACCATGACACACAAACAGGGTTACCTTTATAAACACATTTACAGGGGTTCCTTCACATACCATGACACATTTACAGGGTTCCCTTTATATAAACATTTACAGGGTTCCTTCACATACCATGACACATATGCAGGGTTCCCTTTATATAAACATTTTCAGGGGTTCCTTTATATACACATTTACAGGGTTTCACATACCATGCACATACATGGCTTCCTTTCCAAAAATACATGGGTTCCTTCACATACATTACACAAATACAGGGTTCCCTTTTTGCATCATATTCGAATACAGGGATTTCTTTTTTACATCAAACACAAACACAGGGGTTCCTTCACATACCATTCACAAACACATGGGCTCCTTCACATACCATACACAAGTAGAGGGGTTCCTTCACATACCATACACAAACACATGGGCTCCTTCACATACCATACACAAATAGAGGGTTCCCTTTTTAGATCATACACAAATACAGGGTTTCCTTTCTCATACCATACCCAAATACAGACATACATCAGGGGTTCTTTTATACACATCATAGACATAATACACAATACATATATGTACAGGGATTCTTTTAAGCAAAATGAATAAATACAGTGTTTCCTTTAACACAATACACATATACAGAAGTATACTACGGGGCTTTTTTTATATACTAAATAAATATTCAGGGTTTCCTGTATGTACCATTAACATATACAGGGCTTCTTTTTGTTTCATTAACATTTTAAGTGCTTTTAGTTTCTTCATATTTCATAAATCCTATGAAAATGAAGCACTGTAAACCATATGAAAATGAAGCTCTGTAACCTCTACGAAGAAAATAAAGCCCTGTAACCCCTATGAAGAAAATGAAGCCCTGTAACCCCTATGAAGAAAATGAAGCCGGGTTGGCTATGAAGAAAATGAAGCACTGTAAACCATATGTAAATGAAAGACTGTAAGCCATATGAAAATAAAGCACTGTAAATCCTATGAAAATGAAGCCCTGTAACCCCTATAAAGCAAATGAAGCCCTGTAACCCCTATGAAGCAAATGAAGCCCTGTAACCTCTACGAAGAAAATGAAGCTCTGTAACCCCTATGAAGAAAATGAAGCCCTGTAACCCCTCTGAAGAAAATGAGGCTCTGTAAACCATATGAAAAAGAAGCGCTGTAACCCTTATTAAAATGAAGCACTGTTACCCCTCTGAAAATGAAGCAATGTACACCCTATGAAAATGAAGCGCTGTAACCCCTATTAAAATGAAGCGCTGTAAATCCTATGAAAATGAAGCACTGTAAACCATGACGTTATATTGTTAAGCCTATAGTATGGTTAGTGGGTTGAGAAGTTATATAGTGCACGCACAGTAAATACATAAAGCTAATGTTAACCCAATTTTAGGTTACCCAGACAGGAGAATACTTAGATTACGAATTAACAGAAATTCGTTGTTATCTGCAAACTTAGACCTGCATTTTTTCTTAGCTTTCCTGTCATTGTTATCTTCTTAAACATACGCCTGCATTTTTTCTTAGCTTTCCTTTCATTGTTATCTTCAAACATAGACCTGCATTTTTACTTAGCTTTCCTTTCATTGTTATGTGCAAACATACACCTGCAATTTTTCATAGCTTTCCTTTCATTGTTATCTTCAAACATAGACCTGCATTTTTACTTAGCTTTCTTTTCATTGTTATCTGCAAACATACGCCTGCAATTTTTCATAGCTTTCCTTTCATTGTTATCTTCAAACATAGACCTGCATTTTTACTTTGACTTTCTTTCATTGTTATCCGCAAACATAGACCTGTATTTTACTTAGCCTTCCTTTAAAAGGCTATGTTAATGGAAAAACCAAATGAAACCTGAATATGGTTGAGTTTGTTCAGTTTCAGTTCCTTAATAAAGTCTCATCCTTTCTGTGTAACCCTGTATATTTTCCAGTCTAAAAAGATCCGTTTTAAAACTTTTTAATTTAAAATTTTTTCTCTAACGTTTTTCCTTTCCTTTTCTTGTAATTGATAATTTAATAATTTTTACTTTCTTTCTTCAAATTTTAAACTTAACTTAAATTTTAATTTTTAAACTGCATTTTTTTTCTTTCATGTTCACTTCAATTTTTCTTTTCTTTATTTCTTTCTGTTGATGCATTTTCCTTTATTCTTTAAATAAACATTTTTTGTCCAATAGATATTTATATTATCTGCATAATAATAAATAATATTTAACTTATTTTGAAATAGTTTTGTTTTCTGTTTCCTAAGAAATCTACCAAAAAAGTGAAAATCGTACGTTTTTACATTTACTGCATGATGCATTCCAAATTATCAAAATGGCAACGAATGGCAATAAAAGGATGTTTTTTCATAAACTTGGATAAAGTTTCTCTTTTTTCTTATTCTAGACCGTGTGTTTTATTAGGCTTCGTAGTTTATCCCAAAATTCAACAAATAAGCTTTGTACTTTTATATATAAATGTATATCATATTATGTATATATGTATTATTTTTTTATATTTATTATATGTTTACTGGTGTTATATATATATATATATATATTGCGTATATATATGGTGAAGGGTATAATTACCCAGACATGTTTATGCACAGATAGAAGCCTAGAAGGTCGTTCTTGCAAATTTTGCGAACAATATGGTTTTTATTCTAAAATAATACAACGTCAACTTGTTCTATAACTTATTGTGTTACGTAATATATCGCGTTTTTCTTTTTCTTTAGATCGTTTTTAAACAAATCCCAACCCTTTTTCATTTTTTTTTGTCTTTTATATAACCTTAATTCTGTTCCTGTTTATGTTCCTGGTTTTTGTTCCTGATTCTATTCCTGTTTCTGTTCCTGGTTTGTAGCCCTGTTTCTGTCCCTGTTTTTGTTTCGTTTCTCTTCCTGTTTCTGTTCCTGTTTCTGTTCCTGTTTCTGGTCCTGTTTCTGTTCATTTTTCTGTTCCTGTTTCTGTTCTTGTTTCTGTTCCTGTTTCTGTTCCTGTTTCTGTTCCTGTTTCTGTTCCTGTTTCTGTTTCTGTTTCTGTTTCTGTTCCTGTTCCTGTTTCTGTTCCTGTTTCTGTTTTTGTTTCAGTTTCTTTTCTGTTCCTGATCCTGTTACTGTTTATGTTCATACTCCTGTTTTTGTTCCTGTTCCTGTTGTTCCTTTTTCTATTCCTGTTACTATTCCTTACACTGTTCCTGTTCCTTTTCAAAATCCAGTCCCACGAATTTTCTTATTTTTCTTTAAAACTACGAATTTGAGACCTCGTAGCTTCTCTAGTTAGAGTTTTATGTCTGTATGGTATTTTTTCCATCTCACTAGCTCTTTAAAGAGAGGAGTTCAGATTGAAAACATAAAAGATTGTAATCTGACAAAAAATGTATTTTAATTTGGCGAGACATAATTATTTAATTCGACGTGACATAATTATGTTTCAGAAGTTCTATAAATATGGAGTTTGACGAGCTTTAGTCCTCAGGTTCTACAGTTGACTGTAAACATGGCTCAATATATACTTCTCATGGTATGTAATAAATAATATCTTCATTTACGCTGAATTTAAAGAATTTAAGCCTCGTCTCAAACTTGACACTCGGCTCAAACAGATGGTTGGTTCCACTTGAGATTCAGTGCTTAAAAATTTGAGCCGGTGCTCAATTGGAACCGGTTTTTGGCGGTTCAGCAACGCGGTTTAAATTATCAAATTCGGCCATGGGCCTTGTTTTAGTAACTTTCGACACAATTTGACCTATATAATCATTCATTTTTCGACACAATTTGACCTATATAATCATTTATTTTTCTAGTAACTTTCCACACAATTTGACCTGTATAATCATTCATTTTTCGACACAATTTGACCTATATAATCGACACAATTTGACCTATATAATCATTCATTTTTCGACACAATTTGACCTATATAATCATTCATTTTTCGACACAATTTGACCTACATAATCATTCATTTTTCGACACAATTTGACCTATATAATCATTCATTTTTCGACACAATTTGACCTATATAATCATTCATTTTTCGCTTTTTCTCTTTTTAAAATGAACAATTATAGTAAGAAAACTCTGTACGTTTAAAGATTGTTGAATTATAAACCAAAACACGATTAAATTCAAATAGAAGAAACTAAAAGTATTCCCAAGATCTCGCCCTGGTTAGTCCAGAGTGTTATTGAATGATATTGTGGAATTAAGTATTCCCAAAAAAAAATTACAAAAATGTCGTCATTTACTTCTCATTGTTATTAATATTTTTTATTGTTTTAAGTAAAAAAAATTACTTTAGTTTAACTATTTATATCTAAAGACAGTTTTTGTTATTTGCTTAAAGGGAGTGACCGTCTATGTAAGGTAGTTGGACTGAGGACGTAGTGTTGTTAAAAGTCTGTAAATCCTGAGTTTGAGCGTAAAATCGACGTTCAAAACTCCTGATTTGACGCTTTCAAAATTAGTTTTTTTTTAAATTATTAATTAACGACGACATAAAATGTAAAAATATTCTACAATAAACTACAGACGTCATGTTTAGGAACATTTTGAGAAAATTAAAATTAATCTTATCATCGAAAATAAGTAATCTTGTTCAATTATTAGTTTCTATTATCTCATTATTCTAGTTTCTCGTTATTCACAAAGATGTTCGCAGATTTTCTATAATCATTATTGAAAAGACGACATTTAAAGAATTTGAAGAAAACTGCGAATAAATTCAAAGAAAATTAGAAATTCAATATAATAATTAAAACGAAATAATCGATTTTAGCATGGATTTATTGACAAATTTCTTTTGTGAAATATGTTTCTAGCCATCTAATTAGATTACTGTTTAATTTTTACTTTATTTTTCGTTGTCGTTATTTAATAATTTAAAAAAAAACTAATTCTGAAAGCGTATCCACCCCCAAATCAGGAGCTTTGAACGTCGAATTTGCGCTCAAACTCAGGGTTTACAGATCTTTAAAAAGTGAAATATGTCTCAAATGAATCCTAAAGAAGTTTTCGACAACACTGCATACTCAGTTCAATTACCTTACATAGCCGGTGACTCCCTTTAATATTAATTTTGAGGGTTAGAAAATCGTTAGAACAAAAGAGAGTCAAACCCAGATTGAAATAAATTATCAAAAAATGTGGAACCAACACCTACTTTATTTACCCTCTATAAGGTTTGGATCTAAGGTAAACTTAAACCAGGCTAGGATATACGCGTTATAAAATGCAATATTTTTATCTAAAGATGAAATTTATTGGGGAGTGTTTTTAAATTTTATCTTATTTCTTTGATTGAGTTCTACACAAATAGGCTTTCTATTTTAACTGTGAACATTTTCTCTTTGTATACATTGTAAAACAAAACAAAAAAGTTCACTGGTTTCATAGAAAATTTCGTGAAATTTTAGAATTTAATGGAAATCAATTACTTTTTAAATTTTGATCATCCATAAACCTTCCCTGGGGTCATGTAAGGTCCCACAGAAAATTTGGGCCCGATCGGTTCAGCCGTGTTGAGGTTTATTGGATATAAACAGACCTACAGACAAACACACAATTATATATATAGAAGATCGAAACGGGACTACAGGGTGCTCATAGGTCGTCTTTCGTTTGAATTGGCATTGAAATACAATATCAAAATAATTCCGTCTTAAAAATTTATTCTAGCAAGAAAAGACTGTTTTAAATGTCTGAAATAATATTTCGACTGCAAGATGATGAGCAAATACAACAGTATATTTCAGACGAAACAGTTTTTTTAATTACAGCTTTTCTTTATGTTTGCATCAGTCATCACTATTTTAGATAAAAATTCATCTCGAAAGCCTCTCTTAGTTCCTATATTATTGTATCCAAAAATTTGTTTGGAGGCTTTTTAGTAAAATAAACTATTTAATGTGAAGGTGTGGGTTCTCCTGGGTTCTCTATCCATATCCCTGGTTCAAGCTTACTCCCTAGGAAAACTGGATCGATTGCACAGGTAAATTCGTAAATTTGCTTTTCTCATAAACATACCTAAAATCAAAATTAGAGGAGCTACGAGGTCACAAAGTTGTACCAGTAATGTAGCATAATGTCTAGTTTGTAGTGTTGATTATATATTTATATCATAGATTAATTAACAAAAACAGATAGAACACTAGATGTCGTCTTTTCAAGATTTAGGGTTTTTTCGTCCACAATAATCCTGAGGCAGAGGCCCAAAGGAGTTACGCGTATGCTCTTTCTCTCTGTCTTGTAACTCAAGAACTCCTTTGAGCCGGCTTCTGCCTCATGATTATATTGCGAACGAAAAAACCTTAAATCTTGAAAAGACGACATATAGTGTTATCTGTTATTGTTAATAAATTTATGATTTTTATTAAGTTTTGTGACGGGTAAAGGTGAATCACCGTACACTCGTCAAACCGGAAACAGTTTCGGAGGAGAGAAATATAAACGGAACCCATTCACTACCACACTAAGGTAAGACAACTGTGTATCTTACAAGGACTGTAAGCATAATTTCAAATTACCTTCCATGCAAAGATTAACACCGGAACCCATTAAACTTAAATCTGAAAAAAATGAAAAATACTGTCGTTTTTATGACTCCAAAGTGTTTAATTTCTCCATTGCTGCTTACAAGTCATTTACGCGGAGAAACCTCTAATGAAGTTAAACAGTTTAAAGAAAGTAAATACATGGATATCTATTTGATACTTGATCAGACAAAGCTTGGGTTACGTTGTAAATCGGGCATTGAGGGTCACTTTAAATTACGCTTAGAGTCCCTTTCCGTTGATTTTCTACTAGAATAGACAGAAATGTATTGTTTTCCTTTTTTATTGCTAAACCTACAGATTATTTCAAAATGGTTTTAGCGCTGTTTTACAGAGCACTTAAAAAATAGTTGCTTCTGTTTTAGGTGGAAATAAATTAAAATTGAAATTATTTTTATAAAGATATTTTTCGGTACAAAGAAAAAACCTCGAAATTATTCTCTTCTGAAATTGATTAGAAAATGTTTGTACTTTATAACTCCAAAATGTCATTAAAATCTATTAAAATATAAAGAAAATGGAAGAGTAATCACAAAAAGTCTGTTCAAAATCACAGTTACTCCCGCCGTTTACCTGCAATTTAACGATTTTACCGGGAAACTAAATTTTCGCTATTAAAGTCGACCCACTTAACTTAGAATCTTAAAGCCAAGCTCTCCCGATTTGCCCAATAAAAATTTGAGACAAATAGGTCCAGGGGTTCTTGAGTTATGATCGGACAAACAAACAGACAGAAAGACAAACAGAGATTACAACTTTAAATGTATTTTTTCCATTCACACAATTTTTTTGCACTTTAATAATTACATTTTGTAATATTTTAGCCCAATTCATGAACCCTACAAAAAATGAAGCGTTTTTACAGTTGTAGAATTTTAGAAAGAATCGACTGGAAGTGTTTCCTTAAAAATACAATAACGTTTTGGACCAACTCCGCATTTATATATATAATTTTTAATCCCACTCTTACCTTGATGTTCAGTGTTTTTAAGCTCGCTTTGCCTGATTTTACAAAGATGTGTGCTTAAAAGTATAATTTTTTGGGCCCGCTGTGCTTAGAATTCATTTTCACACAAGCTGAGCCTAAATGAATAAAGTTTCTAGGCCCACTGTGGTCTGTGTCTATAGATTTATAATGTTTTAGGCCCACTGTGATCTGTATCTAGATTTATAATGTTTTAGGCCCACTGTGATCTGTATCTAGATTTATAATGTTTTAGGCCCACTGTGATCTGTATCTAGATTTATAATGTTTTAGGCCCACTGTGATCTGTATCTAGATTTATAATGTTTTAGGCCCACTGTGATCTGTATCTATATTTACAATGTTTTAGGCCCTCTGTAGTCTGTGCCAATAGATTTTAATGTTTTTATGGTTTTAGGCCCACTGTGATCAAGTTTGTGAAGAACTCTGCTGGTGTTTGGGTTCCAACTATGTCTTCAGGAATCCATTTAACAAAAATTAAATCATTTAATAGACCACAACTCTTCGCTCATATATATATACATGTATATTTGTATATATATTTGTATATATGTTAGCTTATTTGTTAGCTATAGCTGGCCAAACGGCTGGACCAAATTGGCTGACATGTTTTAGGGAACCCCAAGCAGAATTAAGGGTTCGGTCCTTATCCCAGAGAACTGTGACTTTCGATCACAAGTTGGTTTATTTAACGTAAAATTTTCGTTTTTACGTTTTCATTTCTTTGTCAGCATATGCGTTTTAAACAAAAATGTATAGAATGTAAGTTTTAAGATTGTTAAATTATAGACCAACACGTTATTGAATTCAAATAGAAGAAACCGAATATATCTCGCCCATAGTCAGTTCGGGCTGAACTATGGGTACCTGATTTTATTAAACAAATTCCTGGGCAACGCCGGGCACTTTTGCTAGTATTATAATANAGAAAATACAACAAAGAAAAAAGAAGATGAAAACCAGTGGGTTTTGTATATTGATACAAAGAAAACGGAAACTTAATCCTGAAAACAAATATCCTTCCCGCATTTTTTAACAACGGTCGTCGTCGTATACAAAAAGAAGACTTTTAATTTTTAATTTCTTCCAAGTCACACATAAATATGGAAACAAAAAGAAGATGTCAAAAAAAGCTTTCCTTTGTTTACTGGTAAACTTAAAATTGAAAAAAGCTTGTAAACAAAGAAACAGGGTTAAATTTATTAAACGGATTTAAAATAGAATTTGATGGACATCTCAACACAAAAATGGAAGAAAAAATATTTAAATATTCATTAGGTATTCTTTATTCAAGTCTAACCTTGGATTGTAGCATTTATTATGTTCTATAAAATAAATATTCTAAACCAAGTTTTTAAAAGAAAATTATTCGAATGTCATCTGATGAAAAGCGGAATAATAAAGTCTTCTTCGATTTCGCATCTTCATGATACAAGGACGACTGACTCTTCAAAGTAAACAGTCTTGGATTCATGAAACTGTGATTTAAGAAGACGACATTTGGGAACCTTTTATTTATTTAATGTAATATTGCAAATTTATTTAATGTAATATTGAAAATTGTTAAACTGGTATTTTGAAAATTAGCTCATCAAGTTGATCCGTGTACACTGCACAATTGTTGTGTTTCATGCTTATTGGAATTATGACTTGAGTTTAACAGTCGTTTTACCATCACTTCTTAAATCACTAATTTAAACTGCACAATGCTGTGTCTCATTATCATTGGACGTAAAGTTATAATTTGATTCCTAAAGTCGTCTTCCTATTTTAAAGTTTTCTGATTGTATCCCTGTTAGAAATGAGTATGAACTGTTTAGAGCAAAGTATGGAAAAGGTTCTAGAAGAGGAGGTTGGGAAATCTTTAACCAAATTTGTAGATGAAGATTTAGAAAATATTCTTCGAAATAATCTAGGTCAGTTTATTTATCAAAGGGACTGATGGTGTAATTTTAAGTAACCTTTATTTTGTAAATTGGCGTGTACAATTATCAACAGTACCTTTTAAACCTTTAAATGATCAAGGATTTATTCATATTTATCTAAAATAACGTTTGTAATTTTTGATAACTTTGTTTGCAAGAAATATTAATATTTGATTTCTAGAAGTCACAGAAAATTTCGAACTAAATTTTCATTGAAATTTTTTAAAATCGTGTTGAACAAAGAATGTTCGGGAATCTTAAAAAGTTTTTAAGCCAGCTGAGCAGTTTTCCGGTAATTTAAACACAATTTTAGAGATAAACACACGGATTTATCTGTTGTCAATGATCAGACAAAGGTTTAAAGGAGGGTAGACTCCGTTAAAATTCTAGTAAACAAAAGAACAGAGACGACAATCATTCAGCTGATTCCTGAAGCTATTACCGTATATTACAAGGCACCTTTATAATAAAGACACAATAATGTAAACCTTTGATATTTTAAACTTTGAATATTATGACCTAACAGAATTCATCAAATATCTAAGACCTGCGACAATGCATTGCAAAGATTAGGGATTAGAAAATCAGAGTTAGTGGAAAAGACTTAGTTTCGTTTTCTAAACGTTCAAGAATGTTAGAGGAAGTTTCGTACATTGCATAGCCGTAGATATTACTTTTTGTGGAGAAATTTTTCTTAGAAATGCATCAATTTAAACTAAAAATAAAAGATTTCTTTTACCACATACAATAAAATGCATATTGCAACATTTGTTATAAAATATACATAGTATTTACACTTTTACTCGTTCTTTCAGGGGATTTCTCTAAACTCTCTAGCATACAATTAAAGAGTTATTTTTTTCACTTACTCTAATTTTAAATTCCTATATCTTTGCAATTTGATATTTCAAATTATGAAAAGTTTGAAATATTAAAGGTTTACTAAATTAAGGTATAATGATTAGAAAGTTTAAGTTTGTGGCAAAGACTTAATTCCTTTTCTAAAAAAAAGAAAATTTTATTTTCTATAATCTTATTTAGAATCTGGATTTGGAATTGGAACTCAAAACACTATGAAACCGGAGATGCTAGAAAATACTGGCAAACCACAGGCACATACAATTCACTCGAAACCTGTCAAAAAACGTCCACAGATCAAACGAAATCGTCCTCTGAATAGAGATATTAACAAAGAAAAAAGAAGATGGAAATCAGTGGGTTTTGTATATTGATACAAAGAAAACGGAAACTAGTCATAAAGAAGAAGACGACAGAAAAGATGAAAAAGAAGAAAATAAAGCTAAAAACACCGAAGAAGAAGTTTTAAATGAAAAGAACAGCGAACACGAGAAGAATAAAAATGATAACAAAGAAAAGAATTCAACGAAAAACCCTTCCTCTATTTTGTCTCCTGAAGAATGGTTGACAAGGTTTTTATTTTAATCAAAAAGTAAAAAAGTTCAAAGTATTTTGAATTAGATTTGAAACGGTTCAGCCGTGTCCATTTTGAAATTTTCATATGCATTCATAATGCATAATTTACGTTTTTCTCTAAACACATCGTGTAGTTTGGTTGATTGAAATGAATTGAATTGAAATGAAATGTATTGAATAAAGTTAAAATGGAATGATAAATTGCTAAGAATAAATTACTTTTAGGTTTTATGATAAGAGCTGGGGAAGAAAGAAATCACAGAAAACTGAAACTCTTCCTTCCCCTTCCTCACAACCTTCCCTTTCTTCTCAACCTTCCCTTTCTTCTCAACCTTCCCTTTCTTCTCAACCTTTTATTTCCTCACTACCTTCCCTTTCTTCTCAACCTTCCCTTTCTTCTCAACCTTCTATTTCCTCTCAACCTTCCCTTTCCTATCAACCCTTCTCCTCCTTCTCCTCCTCCTCCTTTTTATCAAATCAACCTTCTTTTTTAACCCCCCTAGAGATAAATAAAACTTCCTCTGAAGATATATTTGGACAAGATTCTAATACCTTGAAACCTAACCTTCCCTGGTCTGAGCTAAATACTCTAAACCTTCTCCAGGTTAAGATCAACGGATCGGGTTTAGAGAACTTACTGGGACCATCCAGAATTAAGGTTTATTCTAAATATTTTACATCATACGAATTTATCAATACAATGAAGGCGCTTTTTTCATTTCGATTTTGATTTATATCAAGCTTTTCAACAGCATGGGTACACAAAAAATGGAAACAAAGAGAAGTTGTCAGTCAAAACAGCTTTTTAATTACTTGCAATTCCAAAAAATGTTTGTTAACAATTAAAACTTAAATACAAATGTCGTCTTCATTATATTGATATTATCGCCTACTCCCGTATATTGTTGTTAAAAATATTATTAGCTTTTAATTGACTAAATCAGTTTCATTTTTAATTGAATTTTTTTATAAGAGAGAAGGAAGACGACAAAAATAAGAAATGCGGGATCTTTTTTAACCTTTAAAGATTTTGTTCATTTTTGGTATCGTTTAAAATTTAATATATACCATTCTAAATGATTCATTGATTTTAGGAACCTGAAAAGGCTCTTGGAAACACTGCTCTCAGAGATCGGAGTGATCTCTTAAAAACTTCAGAACCTGCTCCGAAAATATCTGTTCCAAAAATACCTAATCATGGTTCTAATCAGCATCCCCGTCCTGAGAACCTTCAACCTTTTTCTTCTGCAGAAAGGGGCGAATTTGAAGAAATTCTGGGACCCACCAGATCCTCTTTAACCGTTCCTAATTCTCAGTTTCCAAGCCTCTTTGATAGCTTTTCTGTAAAGCTAAACATTGATGATGCTTTAAAATCTCCAGACTGGGTTAATTGAAGAAACTTCGTGAAAATGTATATTTTTTTATTTATTATTATGATTATCCCGATTTTAATTTAAAGAAATTGCTGTTATATCACAGTTTTTACTTTTTATATTATGTTAAGCAAGCCATCTTCTTTTACGTATTTATTTATCTATTATAAACATAAAATTATGCAATATTTTTTATCTTTAGTTGATTTAACTAAATGTATCCAGACGTGCAATTTATAATAAATTACTGAAAGCTTTCTGTTAAATCTAAAGCCAAATCGGTTTAAATTTTAAAGAAGTCTTTATTTTAATAATGAAACGTTGTGTAAAAACAATTTAAGATTTGTGTCTACATTTTGAAGATATAACAATTCAAATCTGAAGACGACATTAAAGAAGAATGCTCGAAAAAATTTGTTAAAATCCGCGAAACTTGGTCAGAAACTCCCCAAGTCTGTCAGTTTCATTCAGTTCTTGCAGCAAGAAGCACGCATCTCTCTGAGTCAAAATGTTCCGGATTTCTAGACTTAATATCCCAGGATTGGCTGAGAAGAGCTATTATTCTGCTCGATTTATCTCGAATGTTCCTATGTATGACGAACTAAAGAAGTTTCAGCATGCGATGATGAATAACTGTCTTCATGTATTCACTAGAGAGGCGCATAAAGAACTTGGTCCAATCTTCAAGCTGCCGATCATGAACTTGGTGTTCATTGCTGATCCAAGCATGTCCTCAGATCTACTTGGTACAAGCGGAGAGAGGTATCCCAAGACCTTTATACCTGAATCTTGGGAAATCCATGCTAGGGAATACGGAGTAAAGCGTGGACTTATTTTCCTAGCAGGAGAAGAATGGTGGGAGCAGAGATCTAGGCTAAACCCCTTGATGTTGAAGAGTGCTGCTATCGCCAAGATGAATCCTTCAATTGAGAAAGAAGCTTCTGAGCTGCTGAAACGTTTGAATGGAGATTCATCTCAAATTCAGAAAGATGTTTACAGAAGCGTTACAAAGATCTTGTTGGAGCTGTTTATTGGAACATCCAAGGATTTCCCCCTGGACCAGGCTATTGAAAGAGTCATCATAGATAATAGTGGATTATTTAGAGGCACAACCCAGCTTATGTTTAATCCTCAAGAGCACTTTGAGCGCAAGTCCCCTGAGTGGATGATGTTTATTGGCCATGTTGATGGAATCCTTGCGACCTTGAAACAAGGTATCAGAGCATCGTACAAAGAGAAACTAGAACACGGAGTTGCTGCAGAGTTATTCAAGCTTGGAACAAGTCTTGAAGATGTTGAGAAGATTGTGTGTGATTTCTTGCTGGGCGGAGTAGATACAACAACCACCAGTATAATGTGGGTTCTTCACGAGCTCGGTCAGAACCCAGATGTTCAAGAACGTATCAGAGCTGAGCTGAAGACTGTATGTGGAGACAAACCATGTTCAGGTGATATCCTAGAAAGTATTCCTCTGATGAAAGGATTGTTCAGAGAAACCTCTAGACTGTATCCTGCAGTTCCTTTTCTTAGCAGAATTATTTCTAAGAATGTCAAGGTTGGTGAACATATTCTACCACCAGGAACTAATGTTATGGTTTCCAATTCTGCCATGGCATTCAACAGTACCAACTTCCCTAATCCAAGCGTCAATAAACCTGAACGATGGATCAGAGATAATGACATGCCCAAGGATCTGAAGAATGATATGGCCGCCTCAGTTCGACCTTTTGGTCACGGAGTAAGGATGTGCGTAGGACGCAGAGTTGCAGAGAACAGTTTACTCATCCTGGTTTCTAATATGGTTCAGAACTTCCAGATTTCAGCTGAGAAGGCTGAGTATGCAACCAAGATGATCGGAGTGCCCAAGGATAAAATCAAGATTTCTATCAAACCTCTGTAAATCTATAAATATCGTGTATCATTGTTTATATAATCAACCATTTGTGAGCATCCTTAGTTTCTTAATCATTGTTTTATAATAAACAAATAATATCTTGTATTTTGCATTTTTATCCTTAGAATGTTTGATGTGAGTAGAAAAGTTTTTGAATTTTTAAAGATTAAACACGTTTTCAAGATATTGTTGATACATATAGACAAAACAGAAAAAGATCCAAGGCCGGGTTTAAAGAATTTTCAGATTTGTCTTCAAGTTCTTAGCTTGCTTTCCTATGTTCTGCTTTGGTTATCATGTATCTTTTTAGAATTGTGCACAAATTGAAAGACTGGGTTTTTAGGATCCCGGCCTATATCGAGAGTAACAGTCGATAATAAAAACTATAACCAACATTTTATTAAACATGACGAGGACAACAAAACTTTTTTTAAATCAAAATTATAACAGGAGTCCTTTTATATTAAAGCTCTTTACCGTTTTCAAGACAATGTTAGGTTTTCCATTTTCGTACATATTCTGAATTTGAAACATTGTCGCGTTTTCGAGACAAAACCCACTTTCCCGTTTTTGAGTATAATCCGCTTTTCATGACAAAACTCACTTTCATAACTTACAAAATAAATCACTGAATGTAAAAATGATCTTATGAAGACTTAACTGCTAAATTATTTCTTTGCTGTAAGAAACAAAATAATATCAATATTTAGATTATATTTTGTACCTCACTAAAGCTTGGGACAAAATTAAATCTAAAAAGCCACTTTCTCAATAAAGAGAAAATTTCTGTCCAAAAACCTTTCTAACACTGCAAACCAAAATAACAGTGTTATAAATAGTTATAAGTTATCATTGTAAATCTGGCATTGATATTTTCACCATGATTAGCTTATAGCCCCTTAATTCCCATGTTGCTGGCACACCCTGTACACCCTGTACATCTTTCTTTATTCATAACTATTGTTCGTTTACTGGATATATACAGTATCCATTACATTAACTCAGTGAACCATTCAATATTATATATATATGAATTATCATGAACATACTGTACATACAAGATATGTTACTATGTGAGCAATATATATCGTATTGTGCTTTTAATTCATTAAAACATTTAGCTACAAACGTTTTATGCAAATACATTATCGAAAAATCCCACGCAACATTCCATTTTACTCAGGGGGCGGAAACGTTATGTGGGTGTGTCTGTACCAAAAGATTGTGTGTCAGCTTACTGTACCAAAGGTGTGAACTGTAGGTTTATAGAGTACGTATGAATCTCGGTATTTGTACAGTCTAGGAGAGTACATTTGTTTATTGTTAATTATTTACTTAAAAATAAGTTTAATATGCATGTAATATATTATTTACATATTTAAGTCACCACTATAAGCCAAATTTTCATGCAAAGAATATAATTTGATTTTCTCCCTTCTCCCTTTTTATCTCCCTTCTCCCTTTTTTTCTCCCTTCTTCCTTCTCCCTTCTTCCTTCTCCCTTCTTCCTTTTCCCTTCTTCCTTCTCCCTTCTCCCATTTTTTATCTCCTTTCTTCCTTCTCCCTTCTTCCTTCTCTCTTCTCCATTCTCCCATTTTTTATCTCCCTTCTTCCTTATCCCCTCTTTCTTCTCCCTCCTACCTCCTCTCACTTTTCTTTCCTCACTCATCTTCCTTATCTGTCCTCTCTCCTCCCTCCTCTTCCTTCTCCGTCCTCTCTTGTATCTTCAGTCCATATCTCTCAATTCAGTATAGAAATATCCTCCAGTGAGTTGACACAGTATAGAACTGAGGAGAACGGAGAAATATACTTTGTTTACATCTAACTGTCTTGTATTTATACTAGGCCATCTCAACATCTAGCTTTCTTGAAAACAATAAAAAAAATTGTAAATAATGCTCAGAATTTAAGAGTAGGGCAAGAAAGTATGGACATTGACAACCAAATTTAACGTCTGATTTTATAACATAAACACATATAAAACAACATATCTTGACAACTCTACAACTCAAATACTAAACAACTCGAAAATTTGACAACTAGACAACCAGACAACTCGACAAGTATAGAACTATACAAATATAAAACTAAACAACTAAACAACAAGACAACTAGACAACTAGACAACTACAGAACTAGACAAATAGACAATTAGACAATTACACAAATAGACGGCTAGACAACTGGACGTCTAGATTAGTAGACAACTAAATAAATGGACAACTAGACTACTAGACAAATAGACAAATAGACAAATAGACAAATAGACAGCAATAATATTTTTTTCTACAGACACGATTGCACAAAAAAACAGCTTGATACGCAGCTTCTAGAAAATACAGTATGATACGCATCTTCTAGAAAAATACAGCATGATACGCAGCTTCTGGAAAATACAGCATGATACACAGCTTCTAGAAAATACAGCATGATACGCAGCTTCAAGAAAAATACCGCATGATACATAGCTTCTAGAAATTACAGCATGATACACAGCTTCTGGAAATTACAGCGTAATATGCAGCTTCTAGAAAAATACAGCATGATACGCAGCTTCTGGAAAAATACAGCATGATACACAGCTTCTAGAAAATACAGCATGACACGCAGCTTCTAGAAAATACAGCATGATACGCAGCTTCTAGAAAATACAGCATGATGTGCAGCTTTTAGAAAAGTACAGCATGATACGCAACTTCTCGAAAAATACAGCATGATATGCTACTTCTATAAAATACAACATGATACGCAGCTTCGCGAAAAATACATCATGATATGCAGCTTCAAGTAAAATACAGCATGATACGCATTTTCTAGAAAATACAGCGTGATACGCAGCTTCTAGAAAATACAGCATGATACACAGCATTCTAGAAAATACAGCATGATATGCAGCTTCTAGAAAAATACAGGATGACACGAAGCTTCTAGAAAAATACAGCATGATACGCAGCTTCTAGAAAATACAGCATGATACACAGCTTCTGGAAAATACAGCATGATATGCAGCTCCTAGAAAAATACAGCATGATAGCTTCTAGAAAAATACAGCATGATATGCAGCTTCTAGAAAATACAGCATGATACGCAGCTTCTCGAAAAATACAGCATGATATGCAGCTTCTAGAAAAATACAGCATGATACACAGCTTCTAGAAAAATACAGCATGATATGCAGCTTCTAGAAAATACAGCATGATACGCAGCTTCTCGAAAAATACAGCATGATATGCAGCTTCTCGAAAAATACAGCATGATACGCAGCTTCTAGAAAATACAGCATGATACTCAGCTTCTAGAAAATACAGCATTATACGCAGCTTCTAGAAAAATACAACATGATACGAAGCTTCTAGAAAAATACAGCATGATACGCTGCTTCTAGAAAATACAGCATGACACGCAGCTTCTAGAAAATACAGCATTATACGCAGCTTCTAGAAAATACAGCATGATATGCAGCTTCTAGAAAAATACAACATGATATGCAGCTTCTAGAAAATACAGCATGATATGCAGCTTCTAGAAAAATACAGCATGATACACAGCTTCTCGAAAAATACAGCATGATATGCAGCTTCTAGAAAAATACAGCATGATACACAGCTTGCAGAAAAATACAGCATGATATGCAGCTTCTAGAAAACACAGCATGATACACAGCTTCTCAAAAAATACAGCATGATATGCAGCTTCTAGAAAAATACAGCATGATACATAGCTTCTAGAAAAATACAGCATGATATGCAGCTTCTAGAAAATACAGCATGATACGTAGCTTCTAGAAAATACAGCATGATACGCAGCTTCTAGAAAATACAGCAGGATATGCAGCTTCTAGAAAAATATAGCATGCTACACAGCTTCTAGAAAAATACAGCATGATATGCAGCTTCTTTAAAATACAGCATGATACGCAGCTTCTCGAAAAATACAACATGATACGCAGCTAATAGAAAAATACAGCATGATATGTAGCTTCTAGAAAATATGGCATGATACACAGTTTCTAGAAAAATACAGCATGATACGCAGCTTCGAGAAAAATACAGCATGATATGCAACTTCTAGATAATACAACATGATATGCAGCTTTTCAAAAAATACAATTTGATACGCAGCTTCTAGAAAAAATAAAGCATGATACGCAGCTTCTAGAAAATACAGCATTATATGCAGCTTCTAGAAAATATACAGCAAGGTGCTCAGCTTCTAGAAAAAAATAAAGCATGATACGCAGCTTCTAGAAAAATAGAGCATGATATGCAGCTTCTAGAAAAATACAACATGAAATGCAGCTTCTAGAAAAATACAACATGATACGCAGCTTCTAGAAAATACAGCAGCTAGCACATTTTTCAGACCGGGTTGACTTTTGAATATCGCCAGGCATTTGACCTCATTGATGTTCTAGGATTTGAAATTCTTTCCATTATGTTTTATATTTTTTCTTTTTAGAAAACGTATAGACTTAAGAAGGTGGGGGAAAAGGAAAACAGGATCATGAAGGAGAAGATGAGAGAAGAGGGGAGAGAGGAGGAGGAAGAGGAGGAGAAGGATGAGGAAAATGGGTTTTGCAGATTTAGTCGAACTGAAGTTCGGTTTCTAGGCAATTCCATTAGCAATTATAATAAGTAGGTTTGTATACCCATTACATTCTTCATTCGCACAGTAGACTCTAATTTGAATAAGCTTTACTGTTAGCACATCGTACTAATTTAGAGATTACAACAAATTAAGTTTATTTAGGTAGAGCTGGTTTATCACAAAGAATGCACCGAATTTATTCAGTTATTTGTTTAAATAGTAAACCTTCGGCAGCTGTAGTGTAAACATCGATATATTAGTGTAAACTAATAATTTCATATGCCACGAACAGATCTGCATACATATTAAAGCAGTAAACAAAATTATATTATCAGTGTATAACTGTAAGTATAACTGTAAGTGTATGACTATATTTTCATATATTCGTATCCTATTCCTGTAAGCAATTTTAGCTTTTATCTGCTGCTCTAAAAGTGGCCTATTTAATCATTCTTAAGTTTTTGAAGATTTTTCTTTTTTGAAATTGAGGCTTAATTACAAAAGATGAATGTCGACATTTTTTCGGGCAAACATGTTTATCATGACACTTCCCTGGGGTCATAGGGTTGCCACACTAAATTTGGGCCCGATTGGTTCAGCCGTTTTAAAGCTTATTGGACACAAACGAACAGACAGACAAGCAAATTAAATATATAGATATAAATTTATATCTTAATAAAACCAGAATTAACTTTTTCAGAAAACCCCATTACGATATTTTCAAACCTAGGCTTCTAATTACCGCAAAAAAGAGAAAAAATTCAAATATCGAGTTTTTTAGATTAACACTATTTCACTTAAAAGATTCGACCTCTGATTATATCAAATGGGTCACGTAAGTGGG
The DNA here is from genome assembly GCF_000591075.1 of Eurytemora carolleeae. NCBI lineage: Eukaryota > Metazoa > Arthropoda > Copepoda > Calanoida > Temoridae > Eurytemora > Eurytemora carolleeae. The sequence goes on along the minus strand of NW_019396133.1, from coordinate 359,864 downwards.
TTTAAACACGTGATCAAAAATTAAACCAATTGATGTTGAGTGTTGACTTGAAATAGATTAAAATAAACAAAATCCAATCCATCATGAAAAGGGAAAATACATATTTTATTTTTATTCTTATTTATTTTTATAACTTGCAACAACTTTAACTCGGGGAGACATTTTATATTTTCTGAAATGAAATATCAAACTTGAGAAAAATGTTCAAGTTTTTGCAGAAAAACTTTTATGATTTAGAACTAAAAGTTTCTTGTAGAATATATTGAACGGATCTGTTCTTTAGAAATGTTTGTGAACAGAAAATATTCCTTACAGCAAATAAACTTTATTTCTTTTAAATCCATATATAAATATATATATATTTATATATATCTATGCTCTCAACTATTTTTTTTTCGGCGCGGGATATATATATATGTATATATTTAGATATTAAAGCTCTTCGCTCAGCTATATAGATACAGGGTGTCCCACGAAACATGACAGTATGCAGGACGGCTTGAATGTCGTCTTGATTTTTTATATAATTTGCTGCGTTTATTTGTCAATCTAATTTTAGAAGTAAATTGCTAGAGATAATAATCACAAAATTTCCCTTGTCCTGCCATTTCCAAAATGTGGTCTGCCTTTTTTGTGCTTTCAATATTGCCCGAGACATGAAGAATTTCGATCAGATTTCGACAATTTTGCTTTTATTTAACAAAATTGAAATCTGAACCAAACTCTTTATATCTCCGGTAATATTGAAAGCACAAAAAACGCAGACCACTTTTTGGAAATACCAGGGCTAGGAGAATTTTGTGATAATTGTTTCAAGAATCATACATGTTAAAGTAGATAGAAGACTAAATGTCACAAATTAATTCAAATACCAAAGACGACTTTCAAGTCGTCTTCCTATTGTCATGTTTCGTGGGACACCCTGTATATAATTTTGTGCGGGTCCTCACATGATCCCAGGGAATGTTTATGGACCTGTGTACACTGCACAATTGCTGTGTTTCGTGATTGTTAAACTATGCAAATGTAAAACTTGAAGTCTAAAAGTCGTCTTCCTATTTCACAGTTTTGTGGGTCTCAATATAATTAAATCCAGAATTGATCACGAACATTACATACATATACAGGGTTACTCACAAAGCATTAGACTTCAAAGACGATTGTACGGAATTTATTTTTGTCCGTTTTCTTGCATTTAGGATTCGTTGTAGACCATTTGGTAAACCATCAAAATACTTAATTGGATGTAGAAACAAAAAATAAAGCTTCAAGATTTTCTTCATAGTTTCATTCTCTGTGGGTAACCCTGTATATTGATTTTCTTCGTTTATCTTCTGATGATAATTTGCTGGTGGAATTCTAGGATTAACAAACATCAAGAGAATAAATAGAACATGCTCAACATTATCCCTTTCCAGGTCAAGTTGGAACTATACAGAATACTTGTAATATTAAGTGATACTTCATGCAAAGAAGGCAATGCCTAATAAACAACGGTACACTTGACGGCTATGTCTGATCAAGTATCAATTAGATATTAATGTTTTGTTTCCTTAACTGTTCATTTCTCGATGAAATAGACTTGCGCATTGTTTTTTTTATACAAAGCAACAGGGAAACTCACAGAAAAACGACAGTTACTTCCACATTCCACATCCGATAAAAGTTCAACGGAACCGTTGTGAATCGGACATTGCCATCTTTCCATGGAGGGTTAAATGAACTTACAGTCCCGTTAAAGGAACTAGCTAAGTAATTTCAAGTGAACCTCCAGATAGAAGGGTATCTCCATATTTTTTTAATCATACAAAGGTTAAAAGATCAATATTGTGAATATGAAGTATCATGGTTAAAATAACGTTAATATATACCTTCAAATATATTTTTCCCTTCTTATTGATGTTCGTAGATAAAAATCAATGCTATTTCAAAATTAATTTTGAACATTTCATTGCATCTATATTCATAACTCAGTAACCCCCTAGACTTAGTTGTCTAACAAACTTGTATAGAGACTATAGGAATGTATAGAGACTATAGGAATGTATGGAGACTATAGGAATGTATAGAGACTATAGGAATGTATGTCCTTAGCTAGGTTTAAAAGCTCTAAGTTGAGTTAGTCGACTTTTAGAGAAAAAGTTTAAATTTCCAGGGAAAAGTGGGTTCCCAAGCTGGTTCTCTGTGAAGGTGTACTCTTTGTTATTTTTACCCCTCTCAAGATAATTGGTTCCGTCTAACTGAATTAGTTGATTAGCGATGCTTTGGGAAAAAGACCAAAGAAAATACAGACAGATTTCCTGCCCCCATTGTCCGTTCATTACTTTGATAGACCAACCAAAATTTAAATTAACAAAATTTCGGTTAAAAAAAGCAACGATTTCTCCGTAATTCTTAATCATACTAAGGGTTACAGCCCGTACAGGTACCGTTGGAATCCGCTGTATGTTTTATAAACAATAAACATTAAACTAGATCTTAATTGCTCCGTCTCTATAATATTTCATCTATGTCTAATTTACATCTTGTTTAGGCTCCCTCCTTCTCCTCCTCCTCCTCCTCCTCCTCCTCTACTCTAAATCTTGTTTAGACCCACCTCCCCCTCGGCCTCCTCCTCCTCTAATATAAATCTTGTTTAGAGCCTCCTCCTCTTCCTCCTCCTCTAATATAAATCTTATTCATACCCTCCTCTTTCTCCTCCTCCTCCTCCTCTAATATAAATCTTATTCATACCCTCCTCTTTCTCCTCCTCCTCCTCCTCTAACCTAAATCTTGTTTAGACCCTCCTCCTCCTCCTCCTGTTCGGAATCCTCGGATAGAACCTTGTTCTGCTCCTCAATAGATCTAGTTCCTTGGAAATCTAAGTCTCCTGAGATGTTAACGCTGACACAACCTTTACCCAACCGTTGTCTGTTCTCCCCGCTCTCAGTGACCGACAGCTACTGGAGAGGTTCAATGTGTACAGAGTCATCGTTAAAGGGACTGTTCACGTAATTTCAAAAGACAGTCAATTTAAAAAGTTCGACTTTCCCAATTCACACGGATTTTACCCCCCTTTCTGAGTAACAATGAATAAGATATCGTCGTTTCAGAGAAGACCCCTTCTTACTCTGTTGCATGATTCCGATTTTAACGAGAACCAATAATGCAAAAGTATCAATTTTTGCTCTGATAACTTGATGAATAGAGCAAGTAAATAAGGGCCTACTTGCAATTACGTCTACAGTGTGTTTAAAGTCGCCAGGTTCTGTTACTGAGTGTTCCCTTCTCCCCCAGCTGTCTATGGTGACCCAGTATTCTACAGACTGTTGTACAGGACCTGGTTCTACAGCCACATGTTCAATGATGACCCAAGGTTAAAGGAACCTCTGTATAGAGATGGGTTCATTTGGCTTTTTTTCAATTTGTTCGTTAATCGTTTGTTAACGACACATTTCGTTCGTTTTTTTCAGTCGTTCTTATGAATCATCGTTCATTTTTTTCCATTTAGAGATCATGAGTTAACCGTCTGGGTGATCAGAAAAATTCAACGATTTAACGATTAAATATCGTTTGTGTGTTTTTTGTTCGTTTTGAAATATTTCGTTCGTTAATTATGCCCATCTCTACTCCTGTACAGTGGGACCAATAAAACTGTCGAATAGAAGACAATTGTTAGAATCAAATTATTCTCTCAGATAGTTAAAAAACATGAAAACCGACATCTGTAAAGTTTACACAAAAACACAGTCCCATTTTATTTAATAGGTTTGCTTTGCTTATTAATAACAAAAAATGTGCACAAAATTGTCTTAAATGTCGTCTTTCTAATATACCGTTTTATGGGTCTTACTGAACATGTTTTGCATTTCTTGAAGGACTGTAAACTGTTGCTTAAGCTACGTTTTATTTACATTCCACCCAGAAACTGCTGTACACTTTATTTGTAAACAAAGATGAGGATCGAGGTTCCTGGACTTTTTTCCTGCCAAGGTTCTATAACTGATTTCTCTCTGGGTTCCTCCTGCAATATTACAGGGGAAGAATCAGATCAAAAATATACTTCCTCTCGACACTGGACTCCAGGTAAAGTTTGATATGCTTCCTCTCGACACTGGACTCCAGGTATAGTTTGATATGCTTCCTCTCGACACTGGACTCCAGGTATAGTTTGATATGCTTCCTCTCGACACTGGACTCCAGGTAAAGCTTGATATACATCCTCTCGACACTGGACTCCAGGTAAAGTTTGATATGCTTCCTCTCGACACTGGACTCCAGGTAAAGTTTGATATACTTCTTCTCGAAACTGGACTCCAGGTAAAGTTTGATATGCTTCCTCTCGACACTGGACTCCAGGTAAAGTTTGATATGCTTCCTCTCGACACTGGACTCCAGGTAAAGTTTGATATACATCTTCTCGACACTGGACTCCAGGTAAAGTTTGATATACATCCTCTCGACACTGGACTCCAGGTAAAGTTTAATATACTTCTTCTCGACACTGGGGTCCAGGTAAAGTTTGGCTTAGTTTCACTGCAAACCTAGATTTTCACTCTCTAACACAAAAATCGAGCAGTATTTTGCCAATTACGCCTTTTAACCTCAAGCTAGACACAAGGGCATTGCAGTTTAAGACTGGATATGTCTAGGGCTACATAAAAATATAAAAGAGTTGGTGAGTTGAAACCAACGAGAGTATTTCAAGTCAAGGTTGTCTAAAATTTGGAATTTCTAAGTTTGTAATCCATTTTTATTCTATTATCAGGACTGAGAATCATAAAAATCTGGGAAAGGTCTAATTAATTCAAAGTTTATTTCTCTACTGCAAAATACTGACTCAAACAGAAGATTTGAGCCAGAACGTAACAAAATTAACCGTTTATGAACGAAAGATAAAGAACCTTAAAAGTTCAGTTATCTTTGACAAACTCTGATTTCAGGCGAACACTCTAGAACCTCTCTACCCTCCTCCCCTTCCAGAGGTTCTCCACCTCCCTCTCCTACAAGATCAGAGGACTCATTTTCAACTTTTTCAAAGTAAACATTTAAAGGGACTGTGACGTGATTTCAAGTGAACCTCCATCTTTGTCCAATCAAGGATGATGTAGATAACCTTGTTTTTTTAGCTCAAAGTTAAATGCCTCGAAACTCAAAGTTTCGCGGTGAACATTCCACGAGAGCTAGTTTTCATTCCAATTTTATTCCAATTTTTAGAAAGAAAAATAAGGATATTTACATCATCCTTGATCAGAAAATGGGTAAATAAAGGGAATCGGACTCGCCACACTATAAGTGGATGGTACCTTGAACACTCCGTCCACACTCCGCAGACCTATAAATACACTAATTAGCATTCCTTCTATTTTCATCACCTAAGCATGGAGGCAGTTCATGGTTTTCAATAATACCCAACCGGATGCAAAGATAAAAGGACTACAAAATTATTAGTTCCGTTCTAATCTAAATACAATTGAGACAAAATTCTTCATATCTTCGCAAATGTTTGAAATAGCAAATAGTATGACATAATAAATGGCAAATATAACTCGTCATAAATATGTATTCAGATTTTAAGTTTTTACACACAATAATCTTTATCAGGGAGCACTGTAGCAGTTGTGAAACCTTGATGAAGAAAGGAAGTGTAAGGAAGGTTCTAGATAATCAGGTAACTCACAGTGATCCAATGGTTGCCAGCTCTCACGTAAAAACCTATCAGAATTTTGCCAATTACTCTTTTCAATCTAAAGCTAGAGGCACGAAAATGCATGGTTATAAAATGTCTAGGTCTAAAAATAAATAAAAGTGAGATATTGAGGTAAAATCAAGCCAAGGCATTGCCTATTCGACCTAGTCTAGGAAAACTATAAAAGAGAATTTGCGAAGCAAATTCCTTATAGTTTTCAGTAGTATGGGAGAAATTTGATGCAACTTCTCTTGCAGTCTAGACCTCTGTGAACTATACTAACCATCCAACAAGAATCTTGCACATTCAAACTCAAACTTTAGATCTAAAAGATAAATCAAACATATATAGGGGCTTATCTGTCGAATGATTTATTCATAAAATTAGAGAAGAAAAAAACTATTTTGAGAAAATAAATGGACTCAGGAGTCAGGATATCCAAAACATCAAACTCTTGGAAGATAAACTCCTGAAACACAATCTTCTGAAACACAATCTCCTGAATTAAAGACAACTCCTAAAAAACAAACACCTGAAAAACACACTCCCGAAAGACAAACTCCCGAAAGACAAACTCCAGAAGACAAACTCCCGAAAGACAAACTCACGAAAGACAAACTCTCGAAAGACAAACTCTCGAAAGACAAACATTTAATATATAAATTTCGAGGGAGGGATACTTTGCCACCATACGCCCCACAAAAAAAAAGCCTTAGAACCTGATAATTTGCAGATTAGTTTAAGTGAGAAAACTGTATAATACAAATAATTCAAAAAAATATACCATGCATCCTTTAGAATCTTTCATCTGAGGATTTTTCACTAAACTCGGAGTTCATTTTTAACATTATGAGGCTCGGGGGGTTATTGTCTGGGGCTCAGGGCGGTCTAGCCTCCCCATAAATTTCTGAAATCAGTAAAATTTCTGTGTTTAGAAGCATACCTTGAGTAAGGCTGGTAAACTGAACAGATCGTATCTTGAACTGGAAGACGACAAATCTGTTGAAGAACTGGATCTTCTGTACGCTGAACACGATGTTCACCATGACCTGGAAGCTGGAGAACAGCAGGAATGGAGTTGTATTGTGTATTAACGGTATTTAGAAAAAAAATCATAGTTCACACTTTAAATTGAAGGTACATGGTGTTCCAATAAACATGGGAATTAAATGACAACTTCTATATGGTCTTTGTTCCAAGCGGGATTATTTCGTAAACATAATTTTGTAGTTTCACAGCTATAAGACATTTAACACCGAAAAACGACGCTAGTCTCGGGATTTCAAAAATGTGGTCTACCATTGTTTAACCTTTAAAATTGACGGAGATATTAGAATATTTGCCCAGATTCCAGTTTATTGAAAATCAACAAAACTGTTCAAATGTTTAATATCTCCGTCAATTTTAATTTACACCGAAGGTACACCACATTTTGGAAAGCTCATTAGGCTTTCAATCTCTTTTTGAGGCACTTTATATCATTTAACCATTATCGGAAATCAAAGACGATATTTAAGTCGTCTCTCAATTCCCATGTTTTGGGACACCCTGTTCTTGAAATTACTTGTAAAGTCCCTCTAAAAGAAACAAACTGTTGGATTCATATGGAATGTACTCATTGCAAATTTTTTTTTGCCCGTGCCATTTCTTTACTATGAATTTATGTTAAAGGGACTGCATTCTTCGTAATTTGTTATGGCCTCCATTTAAAGAGGTTTGGCCTAAATCACGACGGAGATTTTATCAACTTTTTGTTTTCTTTGAATCTAAGAGAACAAAAAAACAATTTTAAAAATGATCAGTCAAAGGTTTAAATTGGGTACTGTTGTGAATTAGACCCACGCCCCTCTAAAATAAAGGGTACTTTGAATTATGTCGGCAGTTTTGTCCCTGATCTGTCATAGATTATTAAGAAGCAAGATAGTCCTTATCTAGTTTTCAACTCTGTCTGCTGAAATCAGGAATCTGAAGAATCGTCGGCTGAATGGCCGATAAGATCCCTGTGCCCCGACTATTCAAGAATTGTTTTTGAACAATTAATCAGAATATTCTGCCTTTCCCTTCTCGGCTGAAGTGAGTGGTAAAAAAGGAATAGCTTAAAGTAATTCCGCAATTGTTTAAAGATGTCCCAAACCCTAAAATTAGGAGACTATGATTTATATGTACGGCAGGACCATCTCAAAAATATAACTTCCTGGTTATAAAAAAAAATTTGCGGATTATCTTTGAAACCAAATTTTTAAGATTTAAATCCTTTTTCTGAAAAATCTGACAGACAATCCTAAATTAAATTTATATTTAATTTTGGTTTGGCTGTAATCTCTCTTTAGGAAAAAAAGTTATAAGTACAAGATTTAAATCTTAAAAGTTCTAATATTAGTTTTGAATAATTCGTAAATATAATTGTTATATGACAAAAAAGAACTTTAATTTATATGTTTTATTAATTGACATTATATTTGTTTAATTGATATTTTAGGTTTTGTAGACCCCCCCCCCCCGGACCTAAAAACTTATAATCTTCATTTAGACTTATTCTTGACTTGAAGTTTATTAAAGCAAACTGTAAATAGAAAAGTTGCATTACACATTACAAAATAAAGTGTAATATTTGCATTTTCGAATAACTTTCCCTTTAAACTAAACTGAGATTAATTGTGTATTGTCAGGGCGAGCTCTAGGCCTGGATTAAGCTAAAACAAATGGTTTTGTTCAAAATTTACTGTTTTTATGAAAATATAGAATTATAAAGAAAGCTGAAAATTATAACCCTCTATTCACAAAATTGTTTTTGTCGCAGAAAGTATGAAAGTGTATAGTATATATTGTATCAATAATATTATTTGTTATTTCTCGAGTTTCAAATTTATGACTTTATGACTTTGTGACTTTGTAGCTTATGTAGTTTTGATTTCACGCAGTACAAGTGTAAGAAAGTAATCTATTTTGTTACTTAAGATATTCAAAATATTTTTTTTCTTCTCAAAAGCACTTCAATAAGTGAAGTTTTGAAGACATAAAATATTTCAGTCTGACGTAAAATATTCTTCAAATTGACGTTTATTGCAAATCTTGTATGTTTTGATGATATTAGTCTGCACATAGTAACCATAAGAGAAACCTTAATCAGGATTCGGTCTCAGGCTCTATTTAATCAAATTAAAGTTAACGAAAAAATCTTTTCTTTTGTTTAAAACAAATAGAAAATATTAATAAAGAAGATACTGATGAACAAATTCATTAATTGTCATGACTAGTCCGACCACGTCCGACATATGTAAACTAAAATATTTACAGGGTCTGAAATCCCCCAAAAGAACTGGGTTTGGGGTTTGACGCTCTAAAAGTTCTCTTAAAACGACTTTAAAACATGCTTATACTTTAATGTTAAGATTTTAGAAAGAGGTTGTTTAATTATACACTAATACAATGATGTCGAACTCAAATATTCGAAAATCTGTCATGATACTTAATAAATTGGAAAGTATGACCTAACCCCTTTCTTAATACGGAAGTAGTACAATTGCATATACATTACAAGGGTCTTTCCCATTCACAATGGAAATCAAAGGAAATCAAAACTTTTCAAGGAATAAAAACAACAATATCTTCCTCATTTTAATCCGTTGTTAGTATCGTTGTAAATCAGGTATGTTTCGATGTTTTTGGTATTGCACCGACGTCCCCTTAGAAACGGAAGTTTTTAAAAATTTTAAGATTTACTTATTATCTAAACACGATGATTTGATTCACTATTATTTAAATTTTTAGCGCTTCTCCATCTCTAAATAACTTTTTATTTAAATTTCTAGTTAACCTCCCTCTTGGAGAATTTTTTTGCCCGATTTACAACATATCTTTCAAACCGATATCTGATCAATAATGAGGAAGATATCGTCGTGTTCTTCGCTTGCCAAGTGTTTACTTCTCACGATTCCACCATTGTTTCGGTAGTTAGAAACCTGCAAGTCGCTTATATAAAGTAAAAAGGAGATGATAACTCCAGCATTTTGCTCTGATAAATTCTTATAAATTGTGTATTAACCATGCCTAGTTTTTAAACCCAACTAGATATATTTATACTAATGTATTGTTTACAATAATTCATGGATTGCTTGTAAAATAAATTAGTCACTTTAATTTTTGTCTACGTGATATTACATCTACTGTCCCTTTAACTTGATATTACGTTTACTGTCCCTTTAACTTGATATTACGTCTACTGTCCCTTTAACTTGATATTAGGTCTACTGTCCTTATAACTTGATATTACATCTACTGTCCCTTTAACTTGAAATTACGTCTACTGTCCCTTTAACTTGATATTACGTCTACTGTCCCTTTAACTTGCTATTACGTCTACTGTCCCTTTAACTTGCTATTACGTCTACTGTCTCTTTAACTTGAAATTACGTCTACTGTCCCTTTAACTTGATATTACGTCTACTGTCCCTTTTACTTGAAAGTACGTCTACTGTCCCTTTAACTTGATATTACGTCTACTGTCCCTTTTACTTAATAATAGGTCTACTGTCCTTTTAACTTGATATTACATCTACTGTCCCTTGAACTTGAAATTACGTCTACTGTCCCTTTAACTTGATATTACGTCTACTGTCCCTTTAACTTGCTATTACGTCTACTGTCTCTTTAACTTGAAATTACGTCTACTGTCCCTTTAACTTGAAATTACGTCTACTGTCCCTTTAACTTGAAATTACGTCTACTGTCCTTTTAACTTGATATTACGTCTACTGTCCCTTTAAATTAAAATTACGTCTGCTGTCCCTTTAACTTGATATTACATCTACTGTCCCTTTAACTTGAAATTACATATACTGTCCCTTTAACTTGATATTACGTGTAAAGTCCCTTTAACCTGATATAACGTCTATTATCCCTTTAACTTGAAATTACGTCTACTGTCCCTTTAACTTGATACTACGTCTACTGTCCCTTTAACTTGATATTACGTCTACTGTCCCTTTAACTTGATATTACGTCTACTGTCCCTTTAACTTGAAATTACGTCTACTGTCCCTTTAACTTGATATAACGTCTACTGTCCTTTTACTTGTAATTACGTCTACAGTTCGATTAACTTGATATTACGTCTACTGTCCCTTTAACTTGAAATTACATCTACTGTCCCTTTAACTTGAAATTACATCTATTATCCCTTCAACTTGATATTACGTCTACTGTCCCTTGAACTTGAAATTACGCCTTCTGTCTCTTTACCTTGAAATTAAGACTACTGTCCCTTTAACTTGATGTTACGTCTTCTGTCCCTTTAACTTGATATTACGTTTTAACTTGAAATTACGTCTACTATCCCTTTAACTTGAAATTACGTCCACTGTCCCTTTAACTTGATATTACGTCTACTGTCCCTTTAACAAACGAATAAAGTGCTAATACACCCATCACTGTAAACTAAACAGAAGAAGAAGGTCAAAGTTATGCAATTTTAATAGTACGTCGTTGTGATCTCCAGTTTCAATTGTATGAGAAGAACATACCTATTAGGAATTCAAAACATATGTGTTTATTAATAACTTCTCAATTAAATGGGTTATGATTGAAAACATAGGATTTTTAAATCTAACGTGGAATTTACTTTTGTTTGACGTGCTCATCCCTATTCTATAGTGCAGGAGACAATAAGGTAATCAAAGCTTAGTCATGGATGACAAAATATCTAGTTCTTTATTATTCTACATCAAGGAATCCGTATAAAAATATGTATATAACTCGCAAAAGTGCACGGCGTTGTCCGTGGAATTTTAATACACTTTAAAACAAATTTCAAATTTAAAAAAGCAATTTCGAGAAAAAACTTGGTCCCGCCAGTCACCCAGACAAGCAAAGTATATAAACGGTACGGTAACCATCACATCTTTTTCTGATCAATAATGTGGAAGATATCGATGTTTTTCTGTCTTGAATTTTAGTATGTCAATGTTAGGGATTCTAATAGTGCACTTTACAAAGGACAAATAAAAACATCTCATTTTCATTTTCAAAGTTCAGATGAGAAACCATATAAGTCAGTTAATGCATATATTAAATGTCTAAGAAAGAATAATTAACAAATCAGATAAATTATAAAATGTAGAAATATCCCAAAATGAGACCCTATTACATTAGGTTATAAATTTCCCAAAATAAACCTTTGTTATAAAGGTGTAATCTTCCAAAATGAAACCCTGGTGTAAGCTGGAAAGTGGAAATCTTCCAAAATAAATTTTTTTGTGTTAGAATTAGGATCTCCCAAGATGAAACCCAAGCATATGTGTCTCTAAATATCCCAAAATAAACCCCTGCATGATGTATGACGGCAAATCCTCCCCAAATGAAACCCTACCCTTTAGCGCGGCTCTAAAAATCTCCCAAAATATACCCCTGCATAATTTTAAGGAGTATAAATCTTCCAAAATGAAACCTGGTGTAAAAGTGTAAATCTTCCAAAAGAAAACTCTAGAGATTAAGACTGCAAATCCGCCAAAATAAAACCCTGCACTGAGGCTGCAGAATAAAGAGCTCTGTTCCTGTTTTGTTCTCCTAGCAGACCCCTGCCATAAGAATGGACTGTATACTGAATATAACTACTGAGTTATCGCTCCATAAATGACTTTTATTAGCCCCCTTCCTCTCAACACACTAACTCTCTCACACACACGCTCTCCGCTAACTTCTTTCACAGAAATTACTATCATGATAAAGGAAAGAAAAATAATCTTTACCCTTAATAATAATAACAAACATCTCATGTGAAGGAAAATATGTTAGTTTCAGCAAGTTACCAGAACTGTAAAATCAAGACAATAAATGTGAAACGCCCAGCTATCGAACTAATGGAACACTTGCCACAAAATTAAATAGTTTCACCAATATCCTTTGAATGGTGTTAACAATTTATATTTCAATCTTAGAATATTTGATTTAACAGAGTTCATAGTTTGACATATCTTTAGTAGAAGCACGGGAATGTTCTGAGCATGGGTTAAAAAACTTCTAAAGTTTTGTAAATTAATTTATGTAAAGAAGGTTCCTAGGAAAAGCTGGGGTCCCCAAGCTAGTATATTAATAATTAATATCAATAAAAACTAATCTGTAGTAAATGCCATACTTTTAAAATATGAATCAGTCCAGGTACAATCCGTCCGGTATGAATATCAAATAGGACACGATCCACACTGCTACAATCCCGTTTAACGCCACTAAACTAGGCGCTATCTCGTTAGCTATCCGTGTCAATACGGACAATAACAATCAATTGATCAATGTCTCAAACAGGTCCGCAGCTACAATCCCGTAAACTATCAACTATATCTCGTTTGCTATCCGTGTCAATACGGACAATAGCGATATATTGATAAATGCCAATGCTCAAGGCACGATCTCAATTCGTATGTTTCAACGAAACCAAATTACTCTACACTGTAATCAAAGCGGAGTTCCGATTCTAAGTTATCTTATTTACAAAATCTATATGTTACATGATAAGTTCCAATTTTTTATTCACAATATTACGCAGGTATATGATCTAATCACAATATGTAGCTAGTCTAGTTGCATTACATAGTTTTAAGGATTAACGCAGTTGGATCCTTAGACAATGTACAACGTAGTTTATATTGCTATGTTCAAACTGCATTTATTACATATCTATCTATATTTCAGAATGTACAATATAGAGAGATGTTCATTTTACCGGTTTTTAAAAGTGCGCGAAGCAACACTGTATACAGGCAGGTGGTCGGGAACTGCATGAAAGATACAGAGTGAGTAAAAAAACTGGGATTATTGATGTATTGGTAAAATTTTAAACATTTTTGTTTGCTTCGTATTTTAGGCTATAGAAAAATAAGTTGTGAAAAAAATGTTAAATCCAAGTTTGTTTTTAGAAAAAATGAACTTGAACTGCTGTGACTTTAAAAATCCAATTAATTAGTTTACATTTTTTGTAATATCTCAGTAAATTTTTCATGCATTTTAATGAAATTTTGGAAAACAATAGAATAAATATTTTCCCAACAATCGACTTCGATAATCCCGGTTTTTAACCCACCCTGTACGTTTTTAATTTTACTTTCCTCAAGTTTCGAATTACATATTTGCAGAAGATATGCCCTGCAATGATTAGCATACATCTACACAAATCTTTTTAATCGTGTGGAATTCAGATTAGTTTAAAAATATGAAAACTTTAGAATGGTGGATATTGAGATTAATGCTCGATCCTCTCTTTTTCTTAATATCAAGACTAACCTAATCTTGTACTTATATCCTGAAAAGTGTATAAAATCAAACCAATCAGAGTCGCATATATGAAGCCGACAAATTTGAAATTTTGCGCGCCATTTAAGATTATATACAGAAATGGGAGGAACTCTATAATTTAGAAACACCGGTTTTTGATTTTTCTCTACTATTTCCAAGAAAGGACGGTTTAAGAAGAAAATCAAAAGATACTCAGATTAAGTAATTGGGATGAAGGATATCTCATTCTAAAGTTTTCAGCTCAGGGTGTCCCAATAAAGATGGGAATTCAGAGACGATTTTGATATCATCTGTAAATAATTTTTTGATTTAGTATGGTGATGCCTTATAGGAAAACTATAATCCGTCAGCTAGAGTTAAGAATTTGTTTGTTTATGTTTTTATTGCATACTTTGTACATAACAATTACAGAAATTCGTGTATACAAATACAGTACAGTTGTTTCTCTTCACTGTTTATCTTGCAGAACTGTTACAGAACATCATAACGTTTTGCATGATAACAAAACAGTCTTTTACCGTTTACATAAAATATACTCTAGCAGACGTAACTTTATTTTGACCATTGAAATTAGGTAATGAACGATAATTCCCATGTTTATTGGGACACCATGTTTTTAAAAGCAATAATTACAACTTTATATAATGTTAACGGTAAAGAAACTATAAACATCTTGCAACAAATTCTAATATTTTCTAATCTTCACATCTTTGCAACCTAATGGACAAGGTGTCAAGGCTGTAAACCTTCATAAATTCAAACTATGATTGTAAGGAAAAGCAAATTCTATAAATTGAATTAAGTAATAAACGTCTATAAAATGAGGTTATAAAGATATGAGGATTAGAAAATTTGAGTTTTCTAGAGTGTTCGGTTCATCTTAGTATTATAAAAAATTGTATTTCATTCATAGGTTCGGAAGTTCGGAACTCAAAGCAGTTGTGCATAATATTCTCTTCGAAAATAAATGTATTTACGAAAATGAAGCGAATATATAATAATATATTTCTCCCCGACAATCTTGAAGTTAGATGAGTTGAAGTGAACACATGCAGTCTCCTTGTAGCCTCTCAACCAATCAGAGTTCAAGATTATGATCATGTGACTCCAGGAACCAATCAGAGTTTAGGACAGGGTCGGAGTAAATCGGAGACTGGGAAAATGGGGAGATGTGAAGACAGAACATTCCCCCCCAAATCACCCACCCCCTTTTTTGCTGTATAATTGTTAATTGTAAAGTACAGGGTTACACACAAAGGATAATACTGTTTAAAGACGACTTGAAGGCTGAAGTTTGTTGAATTTAACATTAAATTAAGTCTACTGCCTTGAATGTGATCTTTAAATGTTTTTTTGGCAACTGTTTGGGCCTGAAATCCATATATTTTACTGGTTCAGGGGGGTCTGAGCCCCATACCCCCACCCAACCCCCCTGACTACGCCTCTGTCGGAGACCCCCTTTTTGGTAATCCAATGACGACTATATAAATATATTTCTCTCAAATTCGAATATAAGTTCACGTTTTCTAAATGTTGCATATTGGATATAGGCGTAACCATGGCCAGGGGCGGATCCCAAGTCCCAAAAAAACTGTGATAGGGGGGGGGGGGGTGGAACGATCGATAGCAATATTTTTTAAGGAATTAGCATTTAGAGGGAGTATTTTCAGTGCTTAAAATTTCAAAATATTCTTTTAAAATATGTAATAATTTATTGCCACCTTACAACTGTACTTTCACTCAGGCATCTCAGACAAGAAAAATATTAACATATAAAAGGATAGCAAGTAAATTAGGTCAAGAATATCTCATTTTAGAAAAGAAAACTTTTAATCAAGTGAAATAATTCTGAAATCATTTTACAGAAGCAAAATTGTATTCTGCTTGGAATTTGTTGGCATAACTTTTAAAATGCATTTTTATCAAAAATAAAGAAATGTGAAAATAAATTGTTTAAAGCGTTTTGATACGGGTATCAATAAAACTTTCGTGAAAACTGGAGTTCAAGATATAAAAAATTGGTCTTTTCTTTATCCAAATTATGTATTTCTCAAATATCTGTCAATTTTCAATATTTTTATAATCTGTTATTTGAACAACCAAGTTTCAAAAATACCCATGTATTGAATATCTTTTTAAAATTTTCATTTCCGTTTATATTTTTTTTACATTTTTTATTATAAAACCCCATTTCAGGGAGCGATTCCTGAGTTTTGTAAAAATGGCATTTTTTTAACTTGCAAATTCTCCATGTTTGCTCCAGTTCATTTCATGTGCCGAGCTAACTTTCAACTAGCCAGAGCTAGCTGTACCAGTACAAATACTGACTATATAAGGCAGGACAGTACGTCACATGAATGATCCCCTTCTAGTGAAATGTCTGTGAATTAGATTTTCTTCTGTAAAATGATTTCTTAAAAATGTCACAAAATTTCACACTCCAGTCCCTAATATTGCTTTAGTGTCGCTGTAATGTTATTAAAAACTATAATGTGTTTTAATGCTGAAATCATAATAAACTTAAGTATTAAGTATAGGAAACAATCATATTCAATTAATTCAGCGTCGGTTAAAACTTAAAATCTATCGAATTGATGAAAAGTAAAACTGTCTCGATTTATCAATGAATTAGGAAATGTTTTGTTAAATCATCTTAAAGGATCTGCTCGAAAACTTTTAAGTAAGCCTCTAGAAAAGGAAGGGTCAAAAGATATTCTTGCCCCCCCCCCCTGTATCCGCGCCTGACCAGGACTAAAAGGATTCATTTCAATTTTGAGCGCATCCTGATCTTATGATTTTTACAATTTCTTTATTTTTTCAATTTCTTTTTTTCGCTTTTTATTTAGTTAAACTTCATAAACCATTTAAAGATCGGGGTGTTACGGTTGAGATTTGTGTGTTTGAGAGCAAAATGTTATTTTTGAGCAGGTTTTCGAGTAGGTTTTTGAACAGGTTTTTTATTGGTATTGGATCCTAAGCACTGCGGGATAGAGCTAGGAATTATTGTATCCCTGGATTTGAAATCTACACTGCATGTGTCCCCCCATGTAATAATTCCGATGTAAAAATATTAAACTCAATCCAGAAACTGCAACAAAGAAAACAAACCCTCTAACAACAAGTATTGCAATAACATAATCACTACTTCTCAGAAATTTCAAATTGTTACTAAAAGTACTGTATCTGTAATTTGAAGTAATCCTCCAGTTATTTTATAATTAACAACGGTGTCCATGAAAGCTGCATCTGCAGATCAACTTTAAGTTAGATATACATGTTTTTTCCTATTAAAAACTTAATTTTTGCATTGCTTTCTCTACAGAAGGGACCTGCGCGCATATATGGGTCTACAGAAGGGACCTGCGCGCATATATGGCTCTACAGAAGGGACCTGCGCGCAAATATGGGGCAGAATATAGGAGAACTTTTCAGAATTAACTTTGTTTCAAGGGTAACTTTGTAACTTGGGTTGCAAAGATATAGGGGTTACAAATTCAGAATTTATGGCAAGACCGTTTAGACCTTTTAGGCCTCAAACTCCAAAGGTACCAAATTTGCAAAAAGTACGTCGGTAAAATTTTTATAAATTATTAGCATTCAATATAATTTTTAAGTTGATTATTCAGCGGCTTTTTCAATACGTAATTGTTTAAGTTTTTTTAATGTAAATTGTTTTGAAATAAAAAAACGAGAAAATTACTGATTTTTTCTTAATAGTTTTAAGATAATGTAAAAAATGTAAGTTTCTCTATAGTTCTCTTGTCTACTGATAAACTGGACCAGAAATAATGCACTAATCAGGTAAATGTTTTTTTTTGTCACTTTTTTCCATTTTTCTTCTTATAAAACAGTTTTGTATATTTGTGTTAAACTTAGCTTGATATTCGTAGCACTCTGTATCTTTTAAACAAAGGAAACCCTAATATCTTTAGAACTCGATGTTGTAAACCTTTGATATTTCAAACTCTGATTATTTGATTTAACAGAATTCATAGTTTGAAATATCTAAGGTCTACAACATTTGGTTCCAAAGATATAGTGATTAGAAAATCAGAGTTTGTGACAAAGACTCAATTCCTTTATAACAATACAGTCTTTTTTTAAAACCACATCCTATAAATTAGAGATTAATGTATAAACTATTTTGCATATGATACAATTTGCACCCTGATCTCTAATCGTTCTCTTTAAATCTATTTAATTGAAATATTTTGTTATTATTACTAAAATTAGGTGGAAAAAATAATCAAAACAGCCAAGAGCTATTTTCCACCTAATTGCTTTATACTTGTGCTGTTAATATTATCATCCATTATGTGATTGTAAACTCTATTTGTATACAGATACATTTAGCAATAAACTTTATCTTATCTTATCTTATCTAAATCATTAATCCTTAGTTCGCCTTGAAAAATTTGCTGTCGCTTTTTTTCTCACAAAAAACCTTTGATTAAGATTATAAATAAATCTGTTGAATTTTGTATATTGTGAAAATGATTTGGAGGGTTTTGCATTTCATTAGAATTAAAGTTATTATTCGAAAGTTAACTAAACCAGAGCCCGCGATTTAAAAAATTAGGGGAAATACGGTTCGGGTCTAAGCTGTCGTTGGGCCTTATTTACGGCTTGAGTTTTCGGATACAAGCTGCATCTTATTTTTCACAGAGTTGAGTTTAAAAAACCGGTTTAATATTCTATTTGGTGAATTTTTATTGTAGGAATTGGTGCATTCCGGGTTTTTATGAGAATAAGACTCAACATTGAGCCTTATTCTCACTAAAGCCAACCAAGGTCGGTTTTATTTCCATTGGGCCTAACTCATTAAGTCGAGCCGAAGATCGTGCAGCTGTCAATCACGTGAGACAAGCTGTCGTTAGAATTGGGACGAGGATTGGGTCTTAATGTCGGGTTTAAGGAATGACGGCTCTAGTCGAAGTTTTTAAATCGCGGGCGCTCCTTATATAAAAAATGTCTGCTTCAAGAAATAAACGTTATCTTATACAATATTTTTTTAAATACTAAAACCATTTAAATAATGTTGATAATTTTTTTATATTTGATTTATTTGATTATATTTTAAATTTTCCAAAAAAAAATCTGTTTTAAGTTCCATTAAATATATTTTTTTGAGAAATTAAAAATGAAGGAAAATAAACGTAAAATAAAAACCAGTTTTATTGAACTCCATAAATTATGATCCTTGCCCTTTAGTTGACTCATCACTCATGATCTTGAAATTCACTGTAGACATAATTTCAAGTGACCCTCCCTTGTAGAGTACCACTAAGGTACCCTTTGGCATCAAAATGACGTAGATATTTATAATTTTCTTCGTGAAAATTGAGTGACGGGGAGCTATACAAATAAGTAGAGTCGATCTAGGGTTAAAAATATACATTGTAATCAATCAATAAAAGTTGTTACATTTGATTTATTCTCAGAAGTAAGACTGAACACTCACAGTATAGAAACTTTTAATTTAAAACGATTAAGCAAACCCTAAAATTAAACTTTATAAACATCATACACGTGTGACACAGATTCTAAAAGTTCAGTTTACACTTCCTCTGCATGTAATTGTACAGGGTGAGTCAAAAAAAAAGTGTGATTAGCGGCGCCGAGTGCAAAATTGTATCTTTTTTGTGCAACTCTCCTGCATGGTGTTTTTTCAATATTTTTTTAAATTTTAAAATATTTTTTTGGTATTCCAATTGATCGCAAATCATACAAACGTTTAAGGGTATTACCGAATGATGAACGAACAAAATAGAAAAAGTCAAATTTGCCCAACTCTACTTGAAAGCAGAAAATTGTAATTTCTCAAATTTTTGACGCAAATTATAAGTTTTAATAAAAGTTCACTGAAAACTTGGATAATGTTTTTAATCTTGTGTCTTCTCTTAAGTTTTATTAACAGATTGTATACACTCTAATCCAATCTACTTTTCACTAGGATGTGGTTTCTATTTTCTTTCTACTAGTTTAATAAACCATATTTCTAGGATGTGGTTTCTATGTTCTATCTACTAGTTTAATAAACCATATTTCTAGGATGTGCTTTCCATGTTCTATCTACTTGTTTATTAAACCATATTTCTAGGATGTGGTTTCTACTTCTATCAACTAGTTTAATAAACCATATTTCTAGGATGCGGTTTCTACTTCTTTCTACTAGTTTATTAAACCATATTTCTAGGATTTAGTGTTTATGTTCTTTCTACTAGTTTATTAAACCATATTTCTAGTATGTGGTTTCTTTGTTCTTTCTACTAGTTCATTAAACCATATTTCTAAGATGTGGTTTCTATGTTCTTTTTACTGGTTCATTAAACCATATTTCTAGGATGTGGTTTCTGTGTTGTTCTACTAGTTCTACTAGTTTATTAAACCATATTTCTAGGATGTGGTTTTTACTTCTATCTACTAGTTTACTTAAACCATATTTTTAGGATGTGGTTTCTACTTCTATCTACTAGTTTATTAAACCATATTTTTAGGATGTGGTTTCTACTTCTATCTACTAGCTAAATAAATCATATTTCTATAATATGGTTTCTAATTCTATCTACTAGTTTATTAAACCATATTTCTAGGATGTGGTTTCTACTTCTATCTACTAGTTTACTTAACCATATTTATAGAATGTGGTTTCTACTTCTATCTACTAATTTATAAAATCATAAAAGGAATCGAGTCTTTGCCACAAACTCAAATTTTCAAATCCTTATATTTTTTTAACCTGATGGTGTAAACTGTTGCTATTTTAAACTTAGACTATTTGATCTAGTAGAACTCATAGTTTTACTTATAGAATTGCCAGGGTGGGTGTCTAGCATTTTTTGATATTACATAGGTTTTAGTCACTTTCATCAGATGGAACACGGGGATAAATTCTTTCTAGGGTCTCCTTTAGCAACCACGCTTACAGGGGTTCTCTTCCAGAAAGTCTTAGTTTGTGACAAAACCTTAATTCTATTCTAGGATGTGGTTTCTACTCGTATCTGCAAGTTTGGTGAGTACAGTCTGGGCTCAAAGCCAAATATTTGAAAATGAACGAAATGAAGGAAGCCCCTGCTATGCTACTCTTGAGGTAATCCACTCATATATATTGTTCTTAAAGGGACTGTACACTTTGATCCCTTTAACTTTAATGCTCAATTGTATTTTCATTTCCTAACTCCATTGTAATATTTTCGTTTCTTAACTCCAATGTAATATTTTCGTTTCCTAACTCCATTGTAATATTTTCGTTTCCTAACTCCATTGTAATATATTCGTTTCCTATCTCTATTGTAATATTTTCGTTTCCTAACTCCATTGTAATATTTTCGTTTCCTAACTCCGTTGTAATATTTTCGTTTCCTAACTCCATTGTAATATTTTCGTTTCCTTACTCCATTGTAATATTTTCGTTTCCTAACTCCATTGTAATATTTCTTATTTTCTCTAAAACACGACTTTTGTATTCTATAATCAATATTCTTACAAAAATATGTTTACTGGGTGGCGGCGAACCTATATTTATATTTGTGTAGGATGTATCTAAGTAAATCTATCAGATGTTCTAATCTATGTATATATGTGTAGGATGGATCTAAGTAAACCTATCAGATGTTCTAACCTATGTATATTTGTGTAGGATGGATCTAAGTAAACCTATCAGATGTTCTAATCTATGTATATATGTGTAGGATGGATCTAAGTAAACCTATCAGATGTTCTAACCTATGTATATTTGTGTAGGATGGATCTAAGTAAACCTATCAGATGTTCTAACCTATGTATATATGTGTAGGATGGATCTAAGTAAACATATCAGATGTTCTAACCTATGTTTATTATGTGTAGGATGGATCTAAGTAAACCTATCAGATGTTCTAACCTATGTATATATGTGTAGGATGGATCTAAGTAAACATATCAGATGTTCTAACCTATGTTTATTAGTGTAGGATGGATCTAAGTAAACCTATCAGATGTTCTAACCTATGTATATTAGTGTAGGATGGATTTAAGTAAACCTATCAGATGTTCTAACCTATGTATATTTGTGTAGGATGGATCTGAGGATCTAAGTAAACCTATCAGATGTTCTCCACCTTTCCAAAATGTTGTCTCAGAAGCAGAGTAAGTTTTGTTCGAACAAAAAAGAATTTTTAAGGGAGAGGGGGGGGGGGGGTTTACAGTGGAAACGTTTTTTGGAGATAATGAGGCCCAAAAAACACTTTTCCTAGTTTAGCGCTAGAAAGAAAAAACATCTATTACAGCTTTCTCCAAAAAGTTTGACAGTCTTTAAATAAAAGTCCATTTTGTTATATCATGCAAGGTATCGTTTAAACACTTATTTAATATACGAATATTGTAGAGTACGGGTTGACCCTCCTCAGATGACCTGTGGTGTAATGCAAGGTATATTTTATATAAATAATGTTTAATGTCTATATGGCTCTAGTTTTAGAATGGAATGTACCATGTTTTATTGTAATATATTTCTCTAGGGACCCCTACCAATATCTATGTTAATATATTTGTCTCTGGGTCCCTACAATATGCTATACTAATATATTTGTCTATGGGCCCCTGCAAGATGCTATACTAATATATTTGTCTATGGGCCCCTACAAGATGCTCTACTAATATATTTGTGTATGGGCCCCTACAAGATGCTTTACTAATATATTTTTCTATGGGCCCCTACAAGATGCTATACTAATATATTTGTCTATGGGCCCCTACAAGATGCTATACTAATATATTCGTCAATGGGCCCCTACAAGATACTATACTAATATATTTGTCTTGGGACCCCTACAAGATGATATACTAATATATTTGTCTATGGGTCCCTACTGGATGCTATACTAATATATTTGTCTATGGGTCCTTACAAGATGCTATGCTAATATATTTGTCTATGGGCCCCTACATGATGCTACACTAATCTATTTGTCTAGGGGCCCCTACAAGATTTTGCCTACAAACTGGAGGTTTCTACCGAGAATGTGACGAGTGTAATGCCTATATACCAGAAAAGGAAACAAATATCAAAATCATCAGAATCAAACAGTTTGAAAACACAACGAAATAATTCTTCACATTTTAAAATCAAATTATAACATATTTTCTCCCCTGTCTTTTTTCCCCTTTTTGTTTTACCCTGTCAGTTTTCCACTATCTGTTCCACCCTGTCAGTTTTCCCCTGTCTGTTTTCCAGTATCTGTTCACCCTGTCAGTTTTCCCCTGTCTGTTCTTTCTTGTCTGTTTTCCTGTTTCAGTTTTCCCCTGTTTTTTCTCCCTTGTCTGTTTTTTCCAGAGGGGTTTTCCCCTGTCTGTTTCCCCAATAAGTTTTCACTTCTCAGTTTCCGCTTGTCTGTGTTTTTCCTCATCTGTTTTCCCTGTGTTTTCCCCTTATGATTTAAAAGAAAGTTGAAATGGATTAGCAGGAAATTAGTTCAGAAATTCGTTTATCAATATTAGAGGAAATCATGAAACAAATGTACAGGGTTTATTAATATTAGAGGAAATCATGAAACACATGTACAGGGTTTATTAATATTAGAGGAAATCATGAAACACATGTACAGGGTTTATCAATATTAGAGGAAATCATGAAACAAATGTACAGGGTTTATCACAAAATATAAGACTTTAAAGGGACCGAACACGTTATAACAAGTGTTCCTCAATTTATGGAGTGGCATATTTGATTCACAATTTGGTTCCCTTTAACCATTGGTCTAATATAAATAAATGAAAGAGTTTTGTTTTCATAGCTTTTTCAATTGAAGTTTCCATAGGAAAGTGTCTTAAGTATTTGTGCAAGAAAATTTTCAGAATTGAAAACGGTTTCAGGCAGAAAAAACGACGATATCTTCCTAATTGTTAATCATATGAACGTTTAAGGGTACCATTGCGATTCGGACATGCCATTCTTCAAATAAAACTTTGAATATAATAAACTTTGAATTGAATTTCCCCCCTCCCCTTGTCCAACTCTTCCCCCCCCCTCATAGCTTTACGGCTTTTTACGCTTTCACATTTTTGTCTTTCCTTTGATATTTGTATTGTGGATAGAATCATAATGCTACTTATCTCACGGATACTCACGCTGATGTAAACCAGGTATAATTCATTCATTCATTCATTCATCCTTTCTTTCATTATTATTTCATTTCATCGTTATTTTCTTTTATTCATCCTTGCTTCCTTTCATGTATAATCCTTTCATTCATCCTTTCCTTTAGTCCTTTCTTTCATTCATTCTTTCATTAATATTTCCTTTCATTTATCCTTGCATTCATTTCTTTCATTTCACTAATCCATTCTTTAAGTAACCCTTTCATTAGCCATTCCTTTCATTCATCCTTGCAGCCTTTCGTCTTTTCTTTCTCTCTGTTCTTTGATTCATCCTTTCATTAGTATTTCCTTTCATTCATTCTTGCATTCATCCTTGCATCATTTGATCTTTTCTTGTATTCATCCTTTCATTTAATGATTAGTTATAACAGGGTTCAGTGTTCTCTTTTTTGTTTTAAATTAATAAGAAAAATTCTATTTTTGTCCCATTTCTAATTATTTTATCTAAAACTAAAGTTGTTTTTAGATATTTCCAATTTTCCTTTTTTCTGGAACTTTGTGTTTCAAGTTTGAATATTTACAAATACGAAAAATGTCTTTTTAAAAGACTGAGAAGAATTTCGAATTCTGGAGTTGACGTGTGTATGCTAAAAGTTTGCAGATATATAATATACTTTACAAACTTTTAAATTACATATTCAGAAACTTTCTGAAATGTTTTCATTTTAAAATTCTGAAATTTTTTTAAATAAATCTTCAACCAGAGATTCGTTTTTCGGAAACATTTAAAAGTGTAGCAAAATAAATAAAATGCGAAAAATTTGTTAAAAACAAATAATAATAATTCGTTCTATCTAAAATCCATAATATACCGTGACCACCCAGAAAGAATGAGACAACTGTACGAAATTTATTCAATCTTATTTTATAAACTCATAATTTCATTTGAGAAAGGAATTGAGTTTTTGCCACAATCTAATTTTCTAATCCCTTTATCTTTGCAACCCAATGTCATAGACTTTAGATATTTCATACTATACATTCTGTTAGATATACTAATCTAAGTTTGAAATGTCAAAAGTTTACACCACCAGAGTCTAAAACTAAAGAACGAAAAGTTTTGACTCAAATTTTAAGTTCATGGTTAAATGCCACTTCTGACTTAATTTAAACCTGAACTTTAACCGTGAGGTTAAATATTTTTCTAGAGAAAGCGTATGATATTGTCTATATTCTAGAGAAAACGTATGATATTGTCTATATTTTAGAGAAAGCGTATGATATTGTCTATATTCTAGAGAAAGCGTATGATATTGTCTATATTCTAGAGAAAACGTATGATATTGTCTATATTCTAGAGAAAGCGTATAATATTGTCTATATTCTAGAGAAAGTGTATGATATTTTCTGTATTCTAGAGAAAACGTATGATATTGTATGTATTCTAAAGAAAGCATATGATATTGTATGTATTCTAAAGAAAGCGTAAGATATTGTGTGTATTCTAGAGAAAACGTATGATATTGTATGCATTCTAAAGAAAGCGTATGATATTGTCTGTATTCCAGAGAAAGCGTATGATGTTGTCTATATTCTAGAGAAAGCGTATTATAAAGTCTATATTCTAGAGAAAGCGTATGATATTGTCTGTATTCTAGAGAAAACGTATGATATTGTCTATATTATAGAGAAAGCGTATGACATTGTCTATATTCTAGAGAAAGCGTATGATATTGTCTATGTCCGACTGAAGTTCCATTCGCCAAGACCTGAGAGTTTTGCAATCTATAAGAAAAATAGGTAATATCACATAATACAAAATGCCCTGGGATCAGTAACATTTTCCTAGTACTCTTTAGCCTAGTACACATTCACCTAGTCACATTCACATAGTACACATTCACCTAGTACACATTCACATAGTATAACATATTCACCCAGTACTCATTTACCTAGTGCTCATTCACCTAGTACTCATTCACTTAGTACTCATTCACCTAGTACTCATTCACCTAGTACACATTCACCTAGTACTTATTCACCTAGTACTTATTCACCTAGTAATTATTCACCTAGTACTCATTCACCTAGTACTCATTCACCTAGTACTCATTCACCTAGTACTCATTCACCTAGTACTCATTCACCTAGTACACATTCACCTAGTACACATTCACATAGTAATCATTTACCTAGCTCTCATTTACCTAGTACACATTCACCTAGTACACATTCGCCTAGTACTCATTCACCTTGTACTCATTCACCTAGTACTCATTCACCTAGTACACATTCACCTAGTACTCATTCACCTAGTACTCATTTACCTAGTTCACATTCACCTAGTACACATTCACCTAGTACTCATTCACCTAGTACACATTCACCTAGTACACATTCGCCTAGTACTTATTCGCCTGTATAACATTTTGCCTTTCCTTAGTAACATGTTGCCTACAAAAATTTTTGCCGACATAACATTTTACAATGGTGAACAATGGTGAATAATTTGCCAAATATATCATTTTGATAATGTAACTGTTGTTTTTTCCTACTTTAAGCTCCGGCGCCCGGCCTAGAAATTGTCTTTACCTAACCTAGCCCGAAAGAAGATGAGAGATATCATATTATTCAAAATTTAACAGGCCTCAGCGCTCGGCTCCCCCCTAGGCCATCCGACCTGCAGCGCTAGGCCCATAGATTGTCTTATCCCATCCTAACTCAACT
Source organism: Eurytemora carolleeae (assembly GCF_000591075.1). Lineage (NCBI taxonomy): Eukaryota > Metazoa > Arthropoda > Copepoda > Calanoida > Temoridae > Eurytemora > Eurytemora carolleeae. The sequence continues at coordinate 333,106 of NW_019396133.1, read as the reverse complement.
TAATGTAAAATTGAAATTGGAAAATTATACCTTTTGAACGTTCTACCTTTTCAAGAGAAAAAAAATATGGCTTAATTTGCATATTTTTCAAATCAGTTTCGCGGGTTTTTATGTTTTAATGTTTGTACGTGTTTTAAGAAATGTGTGGTTTAGTCGAAAAACACACTCAAATGTTATAAAGGCAAACTGTTACATAGACATTGTTATACAGGCAAACTGTTATACAGGCAAAATGTTATACATAGGAATGATGTTATACAGGTGAATGTGTACTAGGCGAATGTGTACTAGGTGAAAATGCACTAGGCAAAATGTTACTGATCTAATTATACTATAATTGTTTAAATGTATTTCTTCTGTAAAACTGAAATTGTTTTGATTTAAGCCAGATTAATAAAAAAAGTCTTTTAACCTTCAGTTTAAAAATACTTTGTTACAGGAGAGAACCTTACAAAGATGATCCATACCATAACGAAGACTGGATTCCTTGGCAGTACTATAGTACAACATGTAGAGATACATACGGGTAATATATTTATCATCTAGTACTATAGTACAACATGTAGAGCTACATACGGGTAATATATTTATTATCTATTACTATAGTACACCATGTAGAGATACATACGGGTAATATATTTATTATCTAGTACTATAGTACACCATTTAGAGATACATACGGGTAATATATTTATTATCTAGTACTATAGTACAACATGTAGAGATACATACGGGTAATATATTTATTATCTAGTACTATAGTACAACATGTAGAGATACATACGGGTAGTATATTTATTATCTAGACTATAGTACAACATGTAGAGCTACATACGGGTAATATATTTATTATCTAGTACTATAGTACAACATGTAGAGATACATACGGGTAATATATTCATTATCCAGTAGAACTACAACATCAAATCAATAAAAATTTCTTTAAAGTCGTCTTTATATATAGCTCGTGTTTTTGCTGTATGTAAATGTCAATATTCAGCTAGTCATTCTGTACTCATGAATTTAGTTTTGTATTCCTTTGAATATGAGTAATGAATATAATCTTATTATTGATTCCATTACCATTCCTTTCATTAATTCACTTCTTCATCAATTCAATAATTTACTTTTTCATTTATTCATTAATTTACTTTCTCATCTATTCAATAATTTACTTCTTCATTTATTCATTAATTTACTTCTTTATTTTTTCATTAAGTTACTTCTTCATCTATACATTAATTTAACTTTCTCATCTATTCATTAATTTAACTTTTTCATCTATTCATTAATTTTACTTCTTTATTAATTCATTAATTTACTTCTTCATCAATTCATTAATTTTCCTCTTAAAATATATTTGTGCATATTTAGGGTGCCAGAATCTCTTTCTATTATACAGCCTAGAGATGGAAAAACAAAGGTACAGGTTTAGAACATTTTTAAAGTTCAAACAATTACCTTCTAATGTATTTTATTATTATGTATGTGTTTATGTATTACATCATACATAGTTACATCATAGTTACATGCCTCATTCACAACAGTAACCTCAAAACCTTACTCTGGGCAAAAATGATGGAGATATCCTTGTTTTCTATCTGTTTCTCTATAAAAGTAACTTGAGGATTTTTGCACTGCAGTAGAACCAAGATAAATTAACTTCCTTATAATTACTCAAATTAAGATTTCGGGGTTACCGTTCTTCACTAAATAAATGGAGTCACACTGGAATAAACGTAAAGTTAATTTTAAAAATTAAAATTATAACTATCGAAAGTGTTCACAATTTGTTTAGAGGCCGAATTTAAAGAATTTGAGCCGCGTCTCAGATTTGAGACGCGGCTCAAACATGGTTGGTTCCACTTGAAATTTTATTCATTTTTTCGAGATTTGAGCCTGAGTCGACCCTAAATTGTAAGCGGTGTTTAGTGGTTCAGTGGCGTCGTTAAAATTCTTTAAATTCGGCCCCAGAAAGGACTTTATTTATCCCGAAAAAGAAATAGTCTTGAAAACTTTATATAACTTTAGAATATGAAGATCTGACAATTTCATAATTCGCAAACTATGAATTTATAATCTTTACAATTTTACATTATGATTTTGTGACCTTGTAGAGTAGTTAGAAATAAAATAGTTCAATTGTATGATTCATGAAATATAGTTTTATTTGTACACTAAGCTAAGCTAGTGGGATCAGGGGTCAATATAATTCCTTTTTCAATCCCATTTGGGATTGACAAATTTGGAAGAAATGGGGGCAAATTCTTTAATTGGGGGCAAATTTTATTAAATGATAATTTAAAAAAAATTGGGGGCAATGTACTTTGATGTTTATTTACTTTGGTTTTATACGTCAAAGTGAATGGATACTATTAACTTTGATGTTTATTTACTTTGGTTTTATACGTCAAAGTGAATAGATACTATTAACTTTGATGTTTATTTACTCTGGTTGTAAGTCAAAGTGAATAGATCCTATTCGCTTTGATGTTTATTTACTTTGGTTTTATACGTCAAAGTGAATAGATACTATTAACTTTGATGTTTATTTACTCTGGTTGTACGTCAAAGTGAATAGATACTATTCACTTTGATGTTTATTTACTCTGGTTTTACGTAAAATGTTTAAGGTTATGGAAGACCGAGCTCTGTGTACAAGTGAGTACTCAGATATCTCTCCTCTAACTGGAGGTAAATAAACCATTAAAAAATTATTTAAAATTTTAAAAATACTAAAGTTTTAACAAAAATTTAGGATATTTTGAAAGTTCTTCACAGATTTATATATTTATTTTTACTTGTCTGTTAACAATTTTCTTTTTTTTCCACCTAAAATTATAAAAATTCGCGGCGGTACTTGTAATTAAAAGAAATCGTCAAGACGGCATTAATTTCGATATTTACTGGTTATCACTTAAATGTGTAAACGTAAAGTGAACCCCTTAAAACTGTAGAAGAGGAACAAGAAGAGTGCAGTGTACACAGACCAATTTCAATTAATAATTTAATTTCCAAAGTGTTGGTAAAACTATTTGCTTATATAAAACCTCATTACATTAGATTGCTTAAATGTCGTCTTCCTATTCCACAGTTTTATTGCTTTTCTTTATTAATCTATTGATCTTCCGTTTAATATCGTCTTTATTTTCGTTGCCACAAACTCTGATTTTTAAGTCCCTATATCTTTGCAACCTGGTGGTGAATACCTTTAATAGGTCGTTCTAAGAATATTAAATCCAACAGAATTCATGGTTTGAAATATCTAAGCTCTACGACCTTGAATGGCAAAGATACAGGAGTTGGAAAATCAGAGTTTGTGGCAAAGACTCAATTCCTTTATTATTGGACCACTGTATGTAAGAAATGAAATGTTAATTTCAGATTATTTTCAGGAAATGTTGCCTTCTCTACGCTGGAAGGACGACCTTCAGCTTTTTATTTTGATATCACACCAGAGCTTCAACAGTGGGTTTCAGCCACAGATATCAGGTATATTTCTAGATATCAGGTATATTTCTAGATATCAGGTAGATTTCTAGATATCAGGTATATTTCTAGATATCAGGTATATTTCTAGATATCAGGTATATTTCTAAATATTAAATCCAATAAACTTATAAATTTAGCCATAAATTATATATTTAAGAATAGATATTTATAATTACAGACAATGTTTTAAACAAAAATTTAATTTGAAAAGTTTTACAAAATTAGATTTCGAAACTTCGAAGCTCCTGCCTGTCAGAGAGAGGGTTGGTTTCCTTTAAATATGATTTTTAAAAAAACTTAAAAACAATTTCATTGCTCATTACACGATCCAAATCACAACCAATTTTAGTAAATTGTAGAAATTCTTTCCTTTCTACTCTTAATAAACTTGTTGGGACTTTCCTAGGAAATGGGAAAATTATTTGAAAATACAGAACAGCGTTGGAAACTTATAAATGCGGTTCAAATTGAACCAGATCAAGTTCAAATAAAGTTCATGTTCAGAAGATCATGAAAGAGGAAATTAAAGTTTCAAGATCCAAAATGGAGGTTAGAAAAAGTTTGACTTAAAGCAGCACCAACCAATGAGATCACTAAATTAGATTACAAAAGAAGTAGGTTCATCAGTCCTACCTTCTTTATCAGTTAACTAACTCACACCGGACTAACCAGAGTGAGCAGCATTCGGTTTCTTCTATTTGAAATCAAACGTGTTTTGGTCTTTAATTCAATAATCATTTACTTCACGGATTTGTTTCTTTTATACATTTTTATTCAAAATGCATATGCCAACAAAAAAGTATTTAAGAAGAAAGGCTAACAAATTGTGTTTAATGGGTCAAATTGTGATCGAAAGTCACAGCTTTCTGGAATATTGACAGAACCGCGCGGTAAATCCACGTGACCTTGCTCTATTATAAATTTCCATCGTTAGCTTCTAATTCATTCAAAAGTACTCCATGTGAGATAGAACTGAAAGTGGATTTTAAAAAGTATACTTTCATCAAGGATGAAAAAATTTATCTTTTAAAAATCGTAAAAGATTTATTATTTTCTGTGATAGCCAGAAAGTAAATAACAATATTTATTTAATTTAAAAACAGCTTCCAAACAAAATGACAACCGGTTCTGTGAATAGATTAAAGATAACTCTGTCATTCTTAATCAGTCAAGGTTTAAAGAGTATCGTTGGCTATCGGATTAGCTACTTGAAATTATTTCTACTAACCCTTCACGAAAATAAAATTTAAATTTTTAGAATTTCCCTTCGACGCTTGAACACTTTCGGAGACGAGGTGTTTGCAGACTCTAAGGTGTTGCAGTCCTATTACTACGGTATTACACATTTCACCGTGGGCGGAAGGTGTCAGTGTAACGGGCACAGTAACGTCTGCATACCAGACCCAGAGGTGAAAAATACATTTTTGAAATATTTTTGAGATATTTTCCATAGCATGTTCTATTGTGTACAAGTACTGTACACGACCGATCAGCAAACATCTGCATTCAGGGATATTTAAGGATCCTTTGGATATGGAACACAAAATCTTCAAAAAAACAATTCATAAATGTTATGTTTCATGTTTAAAATTGGAGTATTTCTTTAAAAGTTGTAAAACTTAACATCTGAATGGGTATTATGTTTAACAAGTGGCCGTGAGATGGCACTCTAAAAACCTTTCGTAAAAACGTAGCATGTCGTGCCGGGTCAACTTAGGCCTACAGTACCTAGCCCACCCTGTGAAAGGAGATAAGCAGTCTGTGTAGTCTGTGGGATGATCCTCTATGTAATGTACTGTATAGGATGGGGTTGTAATGTACTCTATGAACTGAATAGGATAGTGGTATAATGTACGCTATGTACTGTATAGGATGGAGGTATGATGTGCCTATGCCAGCATGGGACGGATGGTAAGAACTGTGACTCCTGTTTGCCAGATCACTGGGATAGACCCTGGAGAAGAGCAACTGCTGAAAATGCATGGGAATGCAAACGTAAGAATCTTTTTCTAAATAATTATTATTATTATCAGCGTTATCCCCAATTAAATTATTTTCTAAAAAATGTATTAAGTATCATTATCCACCGTATAATCTCTATTATGTCTATTTTCCAATTTTTCAAAACTCTTTAATATCATTTATTATTATACACTTAATTGTCTAATAAATAAATGTTGATAACATTATAATTAGCCTTTAATTTTTGGATCTTATAAAATGTACATTTTTCTATATAATTGTTATATACATTCATATTTTATATATAGTTATACGCATAAGTTCGTTTTCCATATATTTTGTTAACGTTTATTTCAAATAGGCATTTGACTTTTGGATTTTAATAAATATCCATTTTTCTATTTTATTATTACACAAGTTGTAGTGCCCGGCGTTGCCCTTGGAATTAAAAAAATGAAGAAGAAAATAAATAGATTTTTTAGCCTATGATACCCCTCGGGTACCCATGGGTTTCATAAAAAAATCATAAATATTTACATGTATATGTAACTAGCTAAATTGCCGGCTCGGCGTTGCCCGTGTAGAAAAAAATTGAATTTTGAAAGAAAAAAAAACTAGATTTTCGAGTTTTTTTAGCCGCGGGCCCCCATGGATTATCTCAAAAAATGTCATCCCATTCGGTCCAGCTGTTTTGCCAGCTATAGCTATCGTATATACAAACACCGATATATGAGCAAAGAGAATTATTATATGGATGATCGAAGAGCTTTATTATATAGAAGATGATTTGTATATATGTATTGTTCTTGTAGTATATATTCATCATTTATATTGTCTAAAGCAAAATTACATTAAACAATACAGAAGTTTACAATTTAATACTAATACTCTTTTCTCTGGATATATCGCTATTATGATTGACAGGGTTTGCGAAAAATATGTGCCATACAAGACCTTAAACAGGGGTGGATACAGGATTTAAGTTAGGGGGGTGCTAGATTTATTTCGGAACAAAAATTTTTTTTTGACTTTCTTGTTTTGCACTAGGTTTTCTTTCCCTTAAGTGCTATTGAGAAGCTATTCTGAAATCTCAAGGGGGCTATGCCCCCCCTGAATCTGTGAATGGGGTGCGAAGATCCTGCCGCCCCCTCCATGTATCCACCCTTAACTTTAAGCATGAGTATAGTTTAGTTATTCAGAGGTGGTTTTCAGAAATGGAGTCTCTTGGTCCCAGTCTAGTGTTTTTCGTTTTCTTATATATTTCTTAATTATTATGTTCCTTCGGATTCTTCTAATTAATGTGTTCCTTCGGATTCTTCTAATTAATGTGTTCCTTCTTTCACCTTGTTTATGAAGCCTCAATAAAGTAAAATATCATTTACTATTTAAATTGTGAACATTTTCTCTTTGCATACATTGTAAAACAAAACTAAAAAATTCGTGGATTTTTAAATTTAATAAAAAATCGAATTTTGTTAGAGGCAAAGTTTTGAAATTTTGATCATTCATAAACCTTTTTTGGGGTCATGTGAGGTCCCACACAAAATTAAGGACCGATCGGTTCACCCGTTTTGACGTTTATTGGACACAAATATCCTGACAGACATACAAACAATGTAAATATATATCTCCAGTAGCGCAACTAGCACTTTCGTGAAAGGGGGGGGGGTAAAATAAAATTTTGAAGGGCTGGGGTAGGGTGTACAAAAAACCGCTGCAATTTCAGGATTTGAAGTAAAAAAAAAACAAAAAAAACATCATTTTTTAATTGCTGAATGGTTGGCTCTGTGCTCAATAATATACCAAATTCTTAAAATATCCATGACTTGTTTTTGTGTTTAAACAAATTTTCTTCCAACAGCTTAAAAAATAAAGATACTATTAAATTAAACATGTGCACGAAGCGCTAAAATTCGGTTCTTCTAATGTCTTTCATGTATTTATTAGTGTCTGTTAGTCACTGGCTTAGTCATATTCACTATATATTCACTTTTACAGTCTACAGCAATTTTTGTGTAATTCATCCACTAGTCATATTTGTCCACTTTACACTATACTATACTATGTATATGTTCCTTATTCGTAGGTCCATGCAGTCCTAAGTATTCCTGGCAGTATTTGACTATATATATTTCGTCTGTCTATAAGCCATAATAGTCTTTCTGATTGAAGTTAGTTTCAGGGCCCACTAGTGAGCACTGAGTTTCAGGGCCCACTAGTGAGCACTGAGTTTCAGGGCCCACTAGTGAGTACTGAGTTTCAGGGCCCACTAGTGAGCACTGAGTTTCAGGGCCCACTGGGCAGGTAAAAGTTGGGTATTTGGACTTGGGCAATAACAAAACCAGGGGAGGGGTGAATCCATTCTGTAGATTAAACAATTTTAAGACTTCACAATATAGTTTTTTTTCTAACTAAAACAAAAAGAATAAAGGTTCATGAAAGTGTAAATTTTTTAAAGAGATTTCTGTTCACTTTCAATTTCACTCATTTTTTATTTAACCCCTTACGTGAAACTCAGTTGTGGAGTTGTGTTTCGTCATTAAAGGCCGAAGAACATAGAGTACATTTATATTAATTGTTCTATATTCGGCATTCAAATCTCCCTTTTTATCCGCGCGTTAAAGTCTTTATAACATTTGCTTCAAGGGACTACCTAGTTTCAAGTGAGATATATGTCTGGTTCACAATGTAGTTTCTCTTGAGTAACATTGCAGATTTATGAAGCAGAGGGAAAAAGGAAATTGGTAGAATTTAACACTTTTCTGTAGATTTACAGCGATAAACAGAAAAAAATGGAATAGAAAACGACAGCAATAATTTATTGTAATTAATGTTGTTACAAATCTTATTACTAGACACTTATTAAATCATTAACCTAGTAAAATGGGTCTGTATACATTGTACTATTGCTGTGTCTCATGTTTTAAAGTTATAACTTGAGTAAAAAATTCGTCTTCCTATTTCAGAGTTTTCTGTTTATCATTGTATGTTTAAAGGGTACCTTTGTGAATTGGGCACAGTTCCTTAATTTAATTATAGATTTTTCATTGAGTTCATTGGAAACTAAATGTTTTAAAATTTTGGAATTTTTAGATTAAACTTTCACAAGTTTGCAATATTTTCACCAAGTTTTCGGGAATGGGGAAAAGTAGGGAAAAAGAAAAAAAAGACTAAAAAGGAAAAACATGAAGAAAACAATAAACAAATTATAAGTGGAATATTTCAATTTTCTAATCTTTAAAATGTTTCGAAGTTTGAAGTTTTGTGAAAATATGATAATTTTCTCGTAATAATGGAGACACCGCAATGCAGGGAAATATGCTAGGGGAGGAGGGGGGGGGGAGTTATTGAAGGGAATAATAATGGGATGAATATATGTGTAAGGGCTAAGGAAGGAAAAAGTGAGAAAAGATAAACATCACGGGCAGCCGTAGTACATTTGAATTTCCGAGCCGGGTCAACCTTTCCGGTACCAGTTTGTACTGTACCTAGCTCTATGGACAGGACTAGCCGGTGAAACAAGGTTGACGCGGTCAGACTTTATGCTTTATATAGGTTCAATTTACTTTTACTGAAGGGGCAGAGGTGCGTCCGATACCCTTTACTTGTTCAAGAATAAATGAGATATCAAAATTCTTAGAAAATAGATTTTTTTCCATTTAGGGTCACTTAGAATTTTGTTGAAAGTTTTTTTGAATCATTTTGAAGAAAAAAGTTTAGTTTTTGGTTTAATTTTAGATTATTTTTCAAGATGAAAATGTAAACATCTCTCTCATCCTTCATCTTCTTAACTAATCCCATTCCTAGATCTTTATCTAGACTTTGCAGCTAAACTTTTCCAAGAGAAAACATTGTAAAACCAGCTTCAGATAATCAAACCAACCAACCATACAACCATTTAACCATCCATCCCTCCAACTATCCAACCATCCAACCATCCAACCCTCCAACCATCCAACCGTCCAACCATACAACCCTCCAACCATTCAACCCTCCAACCATCTAACCATTTAACCAAACAACGATACAACCATCCAACCATAAAACCATACAACCAACCAACCATACAACCAACCAACCAAGTTTGCAGCCATAAAATCTCACAACTACAAATTATTTAATGAACCATAAAATTATTCAGCCAAATAAACAAAGAACTCATTTCATCCAACATTCAGTTATCCATTAATCAAATTCTAACAAATATTTAACCAACTGAGATATCCAATCATTCAGCAAGAACCCAATCCATCCAACCAATCAGCAATCCAAGAGACAAACTAACCATCCAACCAACAAACCAATCAGTCATCCAAGAGACAAACTAACCATCCAACCAGTCAGTCAAGCGACAAAACAATCATCCAACCACCAAGAAATGTCAAAATGAACCCAGATTACAAATTGAATTGAAATCATCATAACTCCTGAATCTTCTATAAATCCAAGTTCAACAAGATAATCTAAAGAAAGAATGTATGGATAAATAAACTGAATAAAATGAGGATGATCAGAGGAAAGACCATAATAGTTCTGGCCATTATACAATACTCAGGGATAAATCAGATTGGCAGATATTTAATTAGTTATAGTTTAATATCGTTTATAGTTTAATGCTATACAGTTTTTACAACAACAACAAAAGTTTTTACAACCAGTAGCTTGAAAATCAACTAAAATGGCATTTTGTTTTAAAATGGAATATTGAAAATCTATTTAATAGTGGTCGTCCATCCATTCCACAGTTTTCTGAATCCCGCTGTATGATCTGCCCTATTTGATTATATTATTGTAAAGTTGTAGTATCTGGCCAGGGCGCTGGTAAGCAGTATCTCCAGCTAACAGAGGGAGACTGGGATGGGAAAACTCCTTGGTTTACTGGCTCCTGTAGGATTTTTATATCATATAATAAAGATCTTTGCTCATACATGTGTATATATATTTACAAGGCTTTCAGGGTGCTTTTTATACATCTTCTATTTCAATTGTGATTATTTTCTCTTTTTATGCATTTTAAAATAAAAACAAAACAAAAGTTTGCGGGAAAATCGTGGATTTTCACAATCTTCAAAAGTCGAATTTTGTTAGAGGGAAAAATTTGAAAATTCAATCATCCATAAAACTATCTTGGGGTCACGTGAGGTCCGACAAAAAATTTGGGCCCGTTCGGTACAGCCGTTTTGACGTTTATTGGATACTAATAGATAAACAGACAAACAAACAGAATATAAATATGTAAGCTATAGCTGGCCAAAATGCTGGACCAAATCGGCTGATTTTTTTTAGGGAACCCAGGTGTATCTCGGGAGTAACATAGTAAAAAAAATCAATTAATTTTTCAAGAATAGAATTTTTTTCTAATTTTAAAAAAAATTCTTAAAAATTTCACTGGCAACGCCGGGCACTTCACCTAAAAATTTAAATATACATGTACATTTTAATATAAATATAAATATACATATACGTTTTAATATACATATAAATATACATATACATTTTAATATACATATAAATATACATATGCATTTTAATATACATATAAATATTCATATGCATTTTAATATACATATAAATATACATATACATTTTAATATACATATAAATATACATATGCATTTTAATATACATATAAATATACATATACATTTTAATATACATATAAATATACATTTACATATACATACATGTTTGTTTAGCTTGTGACTGTAATGGGTGGAGTACTAGATGCAGGTTTAATGAGCAACTCTATACTCAGACTGGGAGTGGAGGGGAGTGCATGGAGTGCTCTGGAAACAGGTCACTAATATTAATTAATATTTCTATATAAAGGGATGGTAAACAATTATTATTATAATTCAGGGGTCCATATAATTCCTTTTTCAATCCCATTTGGGATTGACAAATATAAAAGAAATGGGGGCAAATTTTTTTTGGGCAAATGTGTTAGTGGAATTTAAAATGTTTTTTTTTAATTGGGGGCATTTTTTTCAAATTGGGGGCAATGCATATGGGGGCAAACGTGTTAGTGGAATTTGAAAATGTTTTTTTAACTGGGGGCATTTTTTTTACAATTCCCATTTTTTTTAAGTCGGGGGCAAAAAATTATTTTGGGATCGAGAAAATCAGCTATTTTGGGAATTATATGGACCCCTGTTATAATTCGATGTGAAGGGATGGGCCACACTGTGAGAGATGTCTACCCTATCACTATATATCTCCTGTAAAAGATGTCCAAGGCCGTCAACCCTGTGAATCCTGTGATTGCAACCCAGAAGGTATTTATACAGGGTGTCCTAGTAAACATGGAAATTATGAGGAGTGCTCCAGTAAATATATAGAATTATACATAGTCTCATGGTAAATATTCTTTGATCTCTGATTTTTGAAGTAAGAAAAAAGGTCGTAAATTACAAAATTTGGCCAAATTTTATTGCATCTTTAAAGGGACCGTTCCTCATTTGGATAATTTCATGGTTAACTAATTAGTTATTCATTGGTATTAGTCTTACATTTCATAGATATCTATGACCGGAGAAAAAACCGATTTATTGCTTAGAATTTCAGCGCATAGGTATGATACCTTTGCATAGATACGTTTATTCAGAAACAACTGCCCAATGAAATCTAAAATTATCATACTTCAATGACATCATGTGTCAGCCATTGTATGATAAAATATAAAAACTTTTGATTTTAGTATTAGCAAGAAATTAACTTTTTTCGTGATCAAACATGATTTAAAAAATTAACACGTTTATACAAAGATGACTTTCTCTCTCAGACAAACCGGTTCCTAGATTCCAACTCTTCAATAAATCACGGGGATTCCCGGGGAAGTAAGAAAACGTATCAAACTGTTAAATGTTTAAAATATTTTAAAAATAGACAATTTTAAATCAACTTAAAAAATCATAGATATCTACAACTAACTACTAGATACTACAATTCAATTTGATATTTGAAAATTTTTAAAATCTATGACTATGACAAAAAGCATCAAATAGTGTAAAAGCAAAGTTATCATACCTTTGCTCTGGAATTAATTCTGAATGATAAATCGGCTTTTTCTCCGGCCACAGTTGTCCTGAAAAGTAAAACTAATATCAATTAAAAGCTAATAGGCTCTTTAGTTTACCCTTAAATTACCCAAATAAGTGAACGGTCCCAGTGTAAAGACAATTTTAATTTTATTGAACAAACCAGAATGTGGAAAATAAAATTTCCCCAAATCTCCGTCAATTCTTGTATAAAGATGTAAACAACATTTTGACTTTGAATTTTCATTATTAACTATATACTGGTTCTACGAACAAAATTCACGTGAATAAAGGAGAATATGAAAACAATCCTTTAATTTCCATCTTTAATCATTATAGGACATCCTGAGCTGGATATCGAGATCAATGCTTGATCCTCTCTTTTTTATCTCGAGGCTAATCTAATCTTGTGTTTGTATCCTGAAAAGTGTATAAAGTTTCACCAATCAGAGTGGCGTATCAGAAGCCGAGAAATTTGAAATTTTGCGCGGCATTTAATGAGCGTTCTCTCCTTTAGTTAAGACGAGACGGTAGGAACTCTATAATTTTGAAAAACCGGTTTTTGATTTTCTACTATATCCAAAATGAGTGGATTAAGCAAGACATTAAAAGTGTCCACATTGGATATTCAAATTAAGCAAGCGGGATTAAAGGTTTCCAATTCTAAAGTTCCCAGCTCTACTTTTTTCTTATGAGAATATTTTGTCAATGTTATCAAATGATTTTTCAGTTTTTTTCTGAATTTTCAGAACTCTTTTGGTTATCTATCTATCCATCTATCTATCTATCTATCTATCTATCTATCTATCTATCCTTATATCTATCTATCTATCTATCTATCTATCTATCTGTATAAATCCACCAACAGAAAATAATAACAAGGATTCGTTGAAATAGTTTTGATCTCTGGGAAGTGCTCTTCACAGAGTTATTGGAGAGGGGTGTTTCACCTCTAGCATTAAGGTGTTTAATGTTCATTTACTCAAATCAAAAATGTAATGTTAGATGGGGTAATGCGTTCTCAAATGCCTTCAATGTACAAAATGGAGTCAGACAAGGAGCAGTTTCTTCCCCTGTGCTATTCTGTATTTACATTGACAAAATTATCAAGTTATTACGATGTTCAACTTTTGGATGCCAAATCCAGGGTGTCTATATGGGCATCTGGGTATATGCAGATGATATTATCCTGCTTTCTCCTAGCAGAACAGGTCTTCAGGAAATGGTGAAAATTTGTGAAAATTTTGCCAAAGCTACTAAGCTGAAATTTAGTACAAATATTCGAATCGAAAAATGTAAAACTAAATGCCTTATTTTTTCTAAAGAAAGGATTAATTATAATGAAATAACCCCAATTTTATTGAATGAATTACCTTTACCATTTGTTAACGACTTAAAACATTTAGGAAATGTTCTGCAAAGTGATAATTCAATGACCATAGATTGCAATAAAAAACGAGCAATTTTCATTTCAAAAATTCATTTCCTTAACCAAGAATTTTATTTTAACAGTCCTGATGTTATTTTGAAACTGTATAATATTTACTGTTGTAGTTTTTATGGATCTAGTATTTGGGACTTGAGTTCCCAATGTGTTTCAAAATTGTATACAGCATGGAATACTGCTATTAGAATTCTTTTTAATGTACCTAGAGATACGTATAGGTACTTGATTGAAAGTATTTCACAATGTTTACATGTAAAAACTATGTTAGCTAGCAGATGTGTGTCTTTCTATGAGACTATTGAAGCAAGTTCTAAGCTTTGCATTAGATTTCTTTCTAATTTATGTAAAAATGACCTCAACAGAAATTTATTGGCAGAAATTTATTTTGTATTGCAAATGATTGTTCTGTAAATCCTTCCGATCTTAGTAAAATGTTAGTTAAGAAACAAATGAAATATTTTGATGCCCCATTGGAACATGAATGGAAAGTTCCGGTTTTACAAGAACTTTTAAGTACAAGAATGAATAATTTATATGTTGAAGGATTCGATGATTACGTAATAACTGAAATGATAAATATGTTATGTAGTGAGTAAAAATCAATGTTTTCTATTTGTGCATAATTTTGCATATTTTTTCTCTTTTCTTTTGGAAACCTGTATTTTCAAAAAAATTTATTTAAACAAATTTTAACTACACCATTTATATATGTATTTATATCTTTGTGTGTGAATAAATCTTTATAATAATATGTTTTAAGGTTCCGTTGATCTGCAGTGTTCAATAGACGGTAAATGTTCCTGCAAACCTGGAGTTATTGGAGATAAGTGTGATCAGTGTGCGGTAAACCATTCTTTTAAACTTAAAGGGACTGTCTCCTTATTTTCAAGTGACCCTCCAGGTAAAAAGTTGCAAACCCGATTCACAACAGTGTCCTCCATTGAAGAAGAAATTCTTGTTTTTCTATCTAAAAATTTTAATTTCCCATTTTGGCTTTAAATTGGAATGAACTACGTTGACAGTCCCTTTAAAGGGATTGGTGCCCTGTTTGAAAAAAAGCATAAGATCCAAATTTCTTTAAATTTTTTATTGGGGAATCCCAAACTCCCAACTCCCAAACTATAGGTTGATAATATTATTTCTATGCTTATACACTGGGACCTATTAAATTATTAAAATGGTCACGGGCAGAAGTAGTACATTTGAATTTCCGAGCTGAGTCAACCTTTCCGGTCCCAGTTTGTACTGTATCGCACGGACATTGGGTAAATAAAGCAGACACTCAATAGGATCAATAGGACTAGAGCCGGTGCAACAAGGTTGACGCGGTCGGACTTAAGGTTGAATTTACTTTTACTAAAGAGTCATAGGTGCGTGTGGTAAACGACATTCAATGAACCTTAAGTACATACAATGCTGTATAAATCAAAAAGCAACTAATTTTACTTGAAGCTTAAAAAGGAATTGAGTTTTTGCCACAAACTCAAAATTTTGTAATTTTTATATTTTTGCAACCTAATGATGTAAACCTTTAATATTTCTACTTAGGCTAATTGATCTAACAGATTTCATAGTTTAAAATATCTAAAGTCTACGACATTGGGTTCCAGAGAAAAGGTATTACAAAATGGGTCTGTGTATGAGTCTAACAAATTTTTTTGGTCCCATTTTAGCAAATAAAAAGTATTGGAACAATCTAAATCGGGATAATTCATTTTGAATAATCAAATGAAAATTACAATTTTTAGGCAAATTACTGGAGCTTCCCAACTGCGGCAGATCAAGGATGCAAAGCATGTAATTGTCTAGTTGAAGGCAGTTTAGATAACTCGTGAGTACTATTATTATTATTCTTATTATTATTATTATTATTATTATTATTGTTCTAGACCTAAGTGTGCTGTAGACACTGGTAAATGTAATTGTAAACAGAATATTGAAGGTCAACGCTGTGACAGATGTAAGCCTGGACATTTTGAGGTAATTCGATCATTCTAGAGTATTTCACTGGAACTCAAGGAATGTACAGGACTTTAAGCACAGCTGGAGCAAATTGTAAAACCAGATGAATCATCTCCTTTTCGCCAGATTTTTGTGATATTGATATTTGCAAAAATCTTTTTTTTGCAAATTTTAAAATCATCTGAAAAAATCATTTTTTTCTAAATAAATTATACACATCTACAGTCATGCTTTCTGTTATCAGCACTTGGTTTTCTCATTTTTTTAACACGGAGCACTTTTTCATATATACTGACATTTCATAGACAAGTTTTTTCTCAAGAAATAAAATGTTCAGTCTTGAAATTCTATTAATGAATTCACTAGAACACAACTTTCATTTTAGTTTGCAAATTTTGAGGAAAAGTTAATTAAACTATTGATGTTATTATTATTATCGTATTGTGACTATTTATATAATTGTTAGATCTCGTCTGATAATAAGTTTGGTTGTACTCCATGCTTCTGCTACGGGCATACCTCACAGTGTGATAAAGCTCGAGGCTTTACCAAGAGTAAGTTCTTTAAGTAATATACTTAATCATCTTCTGAGTTGGAAGTTTATGAAGATAGTTAAACCACTGGTCCAAGCGAAGAAACTCTTAATAGGTTTTTGAACTCTGCTTAATAAAATCAGATTAAAACTGTGTTTTAACAAATTAAGTCTCAGAAGAGTAAGTTGAACCAGTCGTACTCTAATCCATAAACTTTTAAAAAACGTTTTACAAATCTTTTCCACAATTCCTGTGGAAGCATAACAAATTACTAAAATGAGAACATATATCTTTCAAATTTCAAATATAAAAAAATCTTGCACTTAGGTTACATATTCCTACTTTATTTTTAGATTCTAAATATCTTTTTTTTAGTGGTCATTGGAAACGATTTCTCCAGAAGTGACGGAGAATGGAAGAGTATTGAAGGAGATCAAATAACTCCACTCAAGTTCGATGGATTTGCCAAACTGATCGGAGTTCAGTCCCTGCAGGAAACAGCCTTCTTCCTGGCCCCACAGAAGTTCTTGGGAGATCAGCGAGCCGTTTACAATCATCAGCTCAGGTTTAAGCTGAGAATAGGAGCTGAAGATGCAGGTGCGCGGCCTTCGGTAGAGGACATCATCATTGAAGGAAGTGGAAAAATTCCACTAAAGATCTCACTTTCGATCACAGAGCAGAACAATCCAATGCCGTCCTATCAGCTTCAGGATTATACATTTACACTACATGAGAGCCCGGAGTATGGTTGGACTCCGTCCCTCAGTGCGGCAGATTTCATGGCTGTCTTATCCAACATCAAGTCCATCAAGATCAGAGGTACATATGTCACTTCTGGGATGGGATTCCTTGATGATGTTCAGATGGATTCAGCTGAACTTCGTGGCAGTGGACCACCCGCCATTTTTGTTGAGAAGTGTGAGTGTCCAAACGGCTATGAAGGTCAGTTTTGTGAGAGATGCCAACGTGGTTACTATCATGAAAACAATGGTGGACCTTTTGCCCGCTGTGTTCCATGCAACTGCAATGGCCATTCTGATTACTGTGACATAGAGTCCGGGAAGTGTGAGTGTAATCACAATACTGATGGACATAATTGTGAGACCTGTTTAGTGGGATTCTTTGGAGATGCCATTCTTGGAACTCCTGATGACTGTCAGGCCTGTCCTTGTCCTCAGGTTGTAGGTGAGCAAGGTGAAACTAGGATTGGAGCTTGCTTTGAGATTCAGGGTGATCCAAACAGTCCTATCTGTACTGAGTGCCCAGAGGGACGGGATGGAACACGATGTGAGCAGTGTGCTGACGGATTTTTTGGTGATCCAGACGGAAGAAACGGAGAGGTTAGATCCTGTCGGAAATGTAACTGTAATGGAAATGTGGATGCAAATGCTCTAGGTAACTGTGACAGGGTAACTGGAGAGTGTTTGAGGTGCATAGATGATACTGCTGGCTTTACTTGTGAAAGATGTAAATCAGGATTCTTTGGAAATGCAACAGCAGTCAGGAAGAGAGGAGAACCCCAGAATTGTCAACCTTGTCAATGTTATCCTCCTGGAACTCATCTAGATACTAACCAATTACTACCCGTCTGTGACAGCTACACAGGGAAATGTTCTTGTAAACCTAATGTTGTGGGTCATGACTGTGACAAGTGTAAGGATGGATACTTCAGGATTGATAGCAGCATGGGCTGTGATCCTTGTAACTGTGATCCCATAGGATCTATCAATGGTACTTGTAATGTCTACTCAGGTCAGTGTTACTGTAGGCCTGGAGTAACCGGTCTGCGGTGTGATGTATGTGAGGCCTATCATTATGGTTTCTCTGTGAATGGATGCCAAGCTTGTGAATGTGACCCAACTGGATCAACAGATCTTCAGTGTAATGAGCTAACTGGTCAATGTCCCTGTAGGAACAAGGTGGAAGGAAGAATGTGTGACAGATGCATGGAAAATACCCGGAGTAGGGATAATGGAGGTTATGGAGAAAAGATTTGTGAACCTTGTGATGATTGTTACAATTTAGTTCAAGAGTCTGCTAATCAGCATAGGAGAAACCTTGAATCTTTAGACAAGTTGCTCCAGCAGATAGCAGAGAACCCTGAACCTGTTGGGGATGATTTTGAAATCCAATTGAAGAAACTTCAAGTTCGTGTTAAAACCATGGTAGCAGATGCCAAGATTTCCTCACAGAATGAGGAAGGAGGAACCCTAAAGGATCGACTCAATAACTTGTCAGATAAGTTAGATGAAGTTGTCCAGCTAGTGAGTAATGCAGACAAGCAGTTGGATGTAGCAAACAATCATGGAAACCAAGCTAAGGATAATGTTAAGAAGGCAGAGATGGTTATCAACAGAGCTAGGGAAGCACTGAAATCAGCTAAGAACCAGATGGATGTAAAAGGTCGTGAAGCCTTGAGAAAAGCCCAAGAGAGAGCTAAGAAATTTGGAGAAGGAAGTGAAAAGATGACTCAGATTGCTGCAGAGGCCAGGCAGTTGATGGAACAACAAGAAGAGGATGCTAATGAAATCACAAGTATTGCTGAACAAGCGTATGAGATGTCCAATGACGCATATCAGCTTGCATATTCTGCTATGCAGGAGCAGGTTCACAACGCTAACAAGATTGACACTCTCAAGTATAAACTGGCAGAGGTTGAGAACAAGCTAATCACTGTTGAGAAACTCTCATCTAACACTCTACTAAAAGCAACAGATGCTTATGATGACGCTTTAAATATTTATCAGCAGGTGTTTAATCTGGAGGTTCCAGTCATTAACTCTGCCAACTTGGAGAGTCAGGCTCGTCAAATATCAGAGGATTCTAAGAGAATTAAAGAGGATGCTCAGAGGCTGATGGATGAGTATAGTCCTCTGGTCCGGAATACAATGGAGAAGAGAATGAACCTGCAGGATCTTCTGAACAGGGCTAACATGCAACAGCAGGAGGTGGACAACAGACTGGAGGATATGGAGAGACACAGATCAAGAGCCACTGAAGCTGTACAGCTTGGAAATAACGTCCTTGAGGACGCCCAGAACACTTTGGAAACCCTGAAGGATTTTGAAAACCGTGTCAGCAGTAATAAAGACGCTGCTGAGCAAGCTCTGACCAGAATCCAGGATATTGAGGCTACTATAAGAAATGCTAATGAAAAAACTGAACAAGCAAGCAAACAGCTTAGTGATGCAGAGAATAATTCAAACCTTGCTTTTGATGTTGCCACAACATCAAAAGAAATCGCTGAGAAAGCCTCTGCAACCGCTAAGGGTATTGTGGCTGAGTCGACTGAAACCCGAAGTGCTGCTTCAAAACTTAAATCTGATGCTGAAAACCTTCGGGATAAGCTGGAGGAAACAACAGTCACAGTTCAGCTTAAGAACGCTACGGCAATCAAGGATTCTGAACTAGCCCAGGGAGCATTGAAGGAGGCAAACCAGGCCCAGACTCAGGCCCAGGATGCTTCCACCAAGGTTGCTCAGGCAAAGAAGGAGTTGGAGGAGATATCTGCAATTCTTCAAACTGTTGAAGAACCAGGTAAACCTGAAGATAATTATTCTGAGAATACATTGAGGAAACCAAAAGCACTATCAGCATATGATTTTCCTTCTATCTATTTATCTATCTATCAACCTATTTACCCCATCTATTTCTCTGTCTATTTATAACTATCTAACCATCCATCTATATATCTATCTATTTATTTATCTATCAACCTATATAACCCATCTATTTCTCTGTCTATTTATAACTATCTAACCATCCATCTATATATCTATCTATTTATCTATCTATCAACCTATATACCCCATCTATTTCTCTGTCTATTTATAACTATCTAACCATCCATCTATATATCTATCTTTTTGAGTTTTTAGCTTCGCATTTTATTCAAAAAAAAATATTCTAAACATGAAATGTTTCATGTCTTTCGGCTATCTTCAAAAAATTCTTTGAAGATCTAAATTCCTAGATTTTTTTATCTATCTATCTGTCCATCTATGTATCTAAAAATCTATATATTTATCTATGAAGAGCCTGGACTGCTAGCGGATCTAGAAAGACGAGTATCTGCTGCTGAATCTAAGTTTCTTGAGGCAGATCTTGAACTGAGACTGGAGGAACTAGAGCAGGCTAAACAAAAGCAGGTAATTGGCAGGGATTACAGTTTTTACAGAACTATATGCGTAATTTTATTTGAGCCTTGTTATAAAGAGGAGCATTTTTTATTCACTATATGGTACCCTTTTAACCTCTAGCTGGGTATCACTGAGGAAAATGGAGTCTTTTTCAAAATTGTTAAATTCTGACATTACCTGTATTGTATCTGCAGCATAAATCCGCAAATCAAAAATATCTATTTTAGCTAGAATAATAAGGATATCTCATTCATGCTTGATAGACAAAGGTTTAAACGTCACCATTGTGAATCAGTCGCGCATTTTATTGAAGAAATGTCAATTAAAATTGTTGAATGTTTGAAAATAACCCTTTTTCCGTAAAATAAGCTAGCTCACCCTGTTTCAAATTAAGATTTTATTTCATCCATGTAACAACAATTTTACTAGTTTTTCATTTACTTAGTCTGTACAATTAATATATAGTATGTTGGGAAGGGGGGGGGGGTACTAATCATATATTTTCAGAACTTTTATAGGTTGTGTCTAGCAATGAGAAGATGTAGGCATGACAATCCGAATTCATGAACATTGAATATTGAATTTGTATCAATGGATTTTTATTTATTCAATTTCAGAGAACTCTTTTACACGAGTATATGGAGGAAATAACATTCCTTTCTACAGAATTCAGAAGGAAATATATTCAAAACATCATTTTATTTTATTTTTCGGTCAAAAACTAATGGATACCTTTCTCTTTTTGTGTGAAATATTATCTCTTGAACTTTTGAATATTATCTCTATATGTATTGAGTATTCATGAATATCTACTTATTCTGGAACTGGTAAATCTCTGGAACGATTTAATATTATTCATGAAGCTCTTGAATATTATCTCTGTAACCTTTGAATATTATCTCTGTAACTCTTGAATATTATCTCTGTAACCTTTGAATATTATCTCTGTAACTCTTGAGTATTATCTCTGTAACTCTTGAATATTATCTCTGTAACTCTTGAATATTATCTCTGTAACTCTTGAATATTATCTCTGTGACTCTTGAATATTATCTCTGGAACTCTTGAATACTATCTCTGGAACTCTTGAATAGTATCTCTGAAACTCTTGAATATTATCTCTGGAACTGTTTAATTATTATCTCTGGAACGCTTGAATATTATCTTTCGAACAGTATTGAGGAAATAAGGAACTCGTTACCCCACCAGTGCTGGAACAAGATTAGATTGGAACCCTAAATTTAGTTTTTGATAGGTCAGTTCCCGGTGATGGGAACGTTGTTTAATTTATGTTTCTAGGTGATGGAATCTTTGTAGTTCTTATAATTCTTGTAGAATATATATATATATATTTATTGGTGAAGGAACAGTATTGGGAACATGCATTAAAAATAATGGTGATGGAACTGCGATATATATTTAGCAAAGAAACGTTCCTTGGATCAAGCAAAATGTAATGATGATGGAAATTTTGTAATCCTTATAATATGCATTTATTCAGGAACGTTCATTGGTAATGGAACTTTTGTAATTCTTGTAATATATTATTGTTAAACATTTGACACATTAGATTACGGTAGCCCGGGGAAATTCTTTAGATAGACCGTTTAAATTCTTTAGATAGACCGGTTAAATTCTTTAGATAGACCGTTTAAATTCTTTAGATAGACCGGTTAAATTCTTTAAATAGACCAGTTAAATTCTTTATATGGACCGGTTAAATTCTTTATATAGACCGGTTAAATTCTTTAGATAGACCGGTTAAATTCTTTAAATAGACCAGTTAAATTATTTATATAGACGGGTTAAATTCTGTATATAGACCGGTTAAATTCTTTAAATAGACCGATTAAATTCTTTATATAGACCGGTTAAATTCTTTATATAGACTGGTTAAATTTTTTAGATAGACCGGTTAAATTCTTTATATAGACCGGTTAAATTCTTTATATAGACCGGTTAAATTCTTTAGATAGACCGGTTAAATGTTCTGACCGCGGAAAACAAGTTGGTGACTGACGAGGTTCAGACAATAGAGGACATCATGTCCTCCCTACCGTCCTTGTGTCCTAAACCTTACAATAATTGCCTAGAGGACAAGTGTTAGGTATTCAGGCACCTGTGCTTACTGCTTACTGCTTCATTTCAGCTACTTTGCCCTTTCATTTTTGTCCTATGCATCTATCTTTGCAATCGCTTTCTTGTTCTAATTATAGCTGGTTTGTTATGCTTCGCTAATTACGTACTTGTTCAGTTTGCTAGCTTGTGTATACTGTACACTGTACAGTGTAGATAGACTATCTAATTTTTTGTACTTGCTTTGTTATTGTATTTGTATGCTTAAACGGCCGTATGTTTTGCATTGCTATTTTTACATGCTTAGGTTTTTTGATGTGCTGCAGTATTTACTATTTATCTACATTCTACATACCATGTATTGATTTTTATATATTTGCTTTGCTTCATTTTATTTTGCTTCGCTATTTCTCTATTTGCTTAGCTTGTTTTATTTTGTGTAGTTTGTGCACTCTCAATGCTTTTTTACGTGAAACACTAAATTTGCTTTGTTCTTTATAGTTCTCTATACTTTGATATTTTGTTTCTTTTATTTTAACCCCTGATACCTCCCGATGTATTATTTTCTTAACTGAAAAGTTTCTAAATGAGTTTTTATTAAATAGACTTGTCTAATGTTTTATCCAATTTTAGTATTTTACCTGCAAATATAACCTTTTTAATTCTTAATGAAAGTATTTTTCTATCTTTGCAACCCAATGGAATAAACCTGCTTTATATTTTAAACTTAAATATTTTCTAAATGACGCAGTCAAAGTTTGAAATATTAAAAGTTTGACCATCAGGTTGCAAAGATGTACATATTTGAAAATTGGATTTCAAGTCAAGTGTTCAGTCATTTTTTATTCGGGGCTGAACAGTCACAAAATGAAAAAATACATTTGGGAAAATATATGAAAATATATGAAAATATATGAAAATATAGGCATATGTGGATAAAGCTATATTTCAAAATGTTGTTGCAAAAAATATTAAACCCAAGGGGCCGGGCTTATATCTAACTTGTTGAGACTTCTTAAAAATTTCAGATTTGAGAAATCTTTTACATTTTAATCATAGAATCATGTTCATCTGACATTAGATACATAAACTTTCTAGTTTCTGTTTACAAATTATTTGTATTTCAATACTTTATTTATCCACATGTTACACTCTTGTTTTATCATGTTTAATACAAATCAATTCACCGAGGGGAGGAAGACCATCATCGATCATACGTAGATCCGAGCCGCATTGCCATCGTTTTTCTCATCTGAGCCAACTCCATATGCGCCTTGTGCGTCTGGAGTTTTTCGTTTTTAAATCTTTTAAAATCTGAAAACGTTTAGGCATACTTACCCTTAATCTGTCACAAACTCTGTCCTCCCTCTATCTATCCAGATATATACAATCCGTAAATAACAAGAGTCTGTGTCTATATTTATGTAAAAAGGTATAGGTAAATAAATTGACTAGGTTCAATGAACTAAAGAAACATATTAACAGATTACGAAGATATTAATGAGATTCATTTATTTATTACAAGCATAAAATAAGCCTCGACCTGTATGTTAGCTTCATAGTATGCTGTCATAATTTATTTATTTCTCTATATAAAATACAATAATTGTCGCAAACCTCTTAACTCTGTAATTCCAATGATTTTGATGGAAAATTCGAAAATGTCCAAAAAAGAAGAGTGTGTTCGAATGAAAAAATGTGGCTTCAAACCAGATATGATTAGGCTNATGCTTTGCATGCTGGTATTTGTACGCAACCATCTAACCATTAAATTCTTAATTAATCATTTTTTGGGGGTTTTGATGATTACAATAATATGTGTTTTTATTTAGTATGTTCTGAACCGGAGTGTAGAGGTTGAAATAGAACTCCTGGAATCTGAACTGGAAAATGTGAAAAGTATCTCTTCTATTCTTCCAGAGTCATGTCCTTCCTCCAATAGACCCTGTTTAGAGTGCTAAAATATCTCTTCTCTAATACAATGAGACCCAGAAAACTGTGGAATAGAAAGACGACTGTTAGACTCAAGATATTATTATAATTAGTCCAAGGAACATGAAACACAGCATTGATGCTGTGTTCAGTATACACAGCCCCAGTTCACTTTAACCGGGGAAAGAAATTGTTTTTTAGCAGCATTTGATTATCACAATTCACGGGTTTATTTAGATGTCGTCTTCCTATCCCACAGTGTTGTGGGTCCCGCTGTACATTGTCTGGAGCACTAAAATTACATTTTTTTCATTTTTTTCTTGTGTGTCATTTTTTTTACTCCTTTCAATGTTCATAAAACTCTTTCCAATAGCCAAAAAAAAATTTACCTGTCCCCCTCCCCCTTTCTGCAGGAAGTCCCTTTTCCATTACACTTTGTTTGTGTATGCTAAAACTGCTTTATTTTGACTTGTTTTGCAGCAACTGCCACTTTTCCAGTTTTTGTTTCATAAAATAAAATCTGTAGTTTAAATAATAATGTATAAGATCTGCCATAATATATGAATAATGTAATGTTTGAATGATGTAATTTAATATTTTGAATACTGTACTTTTCTTATTTCTAAACTTTTACAATAAATAAAATCTTTAATTTGGTCTTAAATCTGAAGAACTTTTTGGGAAAAAGGTTATCTTTTTATCAAGTATATCCAGACTTCTATGAAAAGTTGTATCAATTTTCAAGACAGGGTTAACTCAGAAGTGTCGCCTCGCCTTGGCCTTAAATTTGATCTATCCAACTCACTTATACTTTTTTGTAGCATGAGACGTTGTCATTTTAGAAATAAAGTACTTGTTTTTACCTTTTTAAGAAGTTTAAAGAAGTAATTAGCCAAATTATCGAAGATTTTTTCTGAAGAGTTTGCAACCTTTGGATTAAGGTTTCCAGCTGAAGAAAACGAAGAAAATTTTCATTCGTATTTTGTAAATTTTTCTCGAAAATGAATTTTTTGAAAGAAAGCGAAATTTTGCAAAAATAATGTCGAGCAAAATTATAGTGTTGCAGTTGCAACAATTAATGGCGCGCAAAAAAAACTTTGTTTAACGTGAAAATCTCTGCGCGGCGAGCTCAGCATTAGACGCTTTTTGTTTTGTTTTTCGCGGAATTTTTGCATTTTTTGTTGAAATTCAAAACATATATGTTCTTCTCAATATGCTCTTTAATAAAAAGAGGAATAATTGTGAACATACAAAATTTCAATTTACTTTAATTTAACATATGCTATATATGAAACTATACATTTAAATCTCTAACATACAAATTTCGACATATTGCTTTTTCTTTTTATCTTTATCGAAAACACTATAATTGGTGAAATAATTATATAAATATATAAAATTAACAATGAACATGAAAATATGAATCTTTAAAACGACAGCAGCTTAACTTTTTTCTGATAAACTTGGACCTTATCAACCTGTGGAATGTGAAGACGATATTCAAGTAAAATAATGTTATTAAACCAATTGTTTTATGCATGAAAATCACCTTATTAATTGAAATGGGTCTGTTTACACTGCACATTGCAGAATCTCCGTGTTTCGTGTTTATTGGACTAAAAATCATTAATAGAGTTTAATAGCGTCTTCTTATTCCACAGTGTTATGGGTCTCACTCAACAAATTCAAGAATTTACAGAAACGCGAAGAATAAAGACGACTTTTAATGATAGTTTTACAATTGGTTTCAACATGATGTTTGAGCCTAGCCGTGCGCCCCCGTCATCATTACATAGAATTCTTCATAGTTTATCTGACCGTCTCCGTCTATATCTGCTTCATCTATCATCTCCTAAAAATACAGGGTTATTCGCAAAGTATGAAATGAAACCCTTAAAAGGGGTTTTGAGCGTAATTTAAAGTGACCCTTCCTACAAATAGGGCAATGTCCGATTTACAACTTAACCCTGTAAACTTTTGACTGTTAATCGAGGACAGATAGCTCTGTGTGTATATCTCTTAAAAAGTGTTTAAATTGCCGGAGTGTACAATGTGAACTCAACTGCAGCTGATGTTACGTACTTGTGTACATAAATACAGAATCTTTTACGCCGTTTTTATGTTTATAAATTATAAAGTAGATATTTAATTTCTGTGAGTTCTAGAAAGTAAATATAATATTTATAGAATATAAAACAGCTGTAAGTCCGACATCTTTATCAACAGATTTTAAATAAAATATTTGAGAAAATAAAAATCGAATTTTTGTAAAGACAATGTCACTCCCAGTCTGCCAATGAGTATCCACAAAAAATGTCAGCCCATTCTGTCCAGCCGTTTGGTCGGCTGTAGAAAACATATACGAATGTCTTGTTTTATTATATAGATGGAAAGATGTCGGATGTCAATTGAAAAGACATAATTCTCTTCCAAAACACAAATCAGCAAGTCACTTTTATAGAGAACCACAATTACAGAGTATTAACATTTTGATGGAAAAATGGGGGTGATTTCAAAATGGAATATAAGAAGGGCTTTTAGACCCAAGGTTATAATGCAAGGAAAGTTAATTGCAGTTGCAAATACTCTGCGTACATATTGAAACCAGTTCTCTCTGGGCGGAATTTGTAAACAAGAATAGATGCATCAGTGTTCGTTTAGTCTCCGAGGAGGTTAAAAGCATTAAATTTTGATAATTTTGATAATTCACATAATAGTTATCTATGACCAGAATATTTCATTAATTTTTTATGTGAATGATGGATCCCTTGTCGGGCTTCAACATCCGTCTTGTGTTTACATTACCGCCCAGAGACAGTACACTGCAGTACAAAAACTTTCATTGCATTATAACCTTGGTTAGACCAAGGTTATAATTTCTTATAGTTCTCTGAACATGAAATACCCCAATTGTGCAATGTACAGTGTACAGTGTACAGTGTACACCGATCCATGTACGTCACTTTGAAAGTTTATTTTCTTTCGTGCTACAGTTAAAACTATTTGCTTTATAGATACATCAAATGCACTTAAACGAAAGCTTCATTTTGTCCTCCTATTCCAGAGCTTTCTAAGTACTTTAAATACTTTAAATTTCGAAATAAAAAAATTTTATTTGTCAGCAAAAGTTTAATGAATATACGCGATTTTTTTCGCTTATTTGACAGTTATCCACCTTTTGCTACCAAATACGCGATTTACTAGTATACATAAATACATATATGGGAGTATATAATACTAAATAGGTCTTAACGTAGGTAATAGTAATGTCACCTGAATTTCCTCCATTGTTAACTTCTCTCCTATATTCATCATAACACAGGCTAGCTCTTGCCTGTTTATGTACCCATTCCCATCCTGTACAGTGTACATACATGAACCAATTACCATTCTGTACAATGTACATAAATGTACCCATTCCCATCCTGTACAGTGTACATACATTAACCAATTACCATTCTGTACAATGTACATAAATGTACCCATTCCCAACCTGTACAGTGTATATACATGAATCAATTACCATCCTGTACAATGCACATAAATGTACCAATTCCCATCCTGTACAGTGTATATCCATGGACCAATTACCATCCTTTACAATGAACCTACATGAACCCATTCCCATCCTGTACAGTGTATATACCTGTGCCAATTACCATCCTGTACAGTGTAGAATACATACATGTACCCATTACCATCCTGTAAAATGTACATACATGTACCCATTACCACCCTGTACATTAATCATACAGTTCATGTACCCATTACCATCATCTACAGTATACATACATCATAAACAGTGCATGTACGGCCATAATCATTCTGTACAATTTGCATATATTATACATTATAGACAGTTGTGTGTGCGATATTTACATAAATTATAATGTGCATAAATTATTCATAGTTTATGTACAAACTTGTATGTTGTACAGTGTATATACATAATATACGGTACATTAATTGAAATTCTGTACAGTACACATACTACAATGCTGTTTATTCATTTTATTCCGTTTACCATACACATAAACATCATCATCATCAAACAATCATTATGTACAATGTACATGGATTTTAACGCTATATCTATTTATCATTAGCTTTTCATAAAAAAAATACTCATTTCAGCCGAGAATTTAACTTTAGTTTTTAAGGGACTTTAAACGTAATTTCAGTACTGCACGATTATACCCTTAAAAAACCTTGATCTGATTAATGATGTAGAAGATGTTGTGTGTTACTAGGTTTAACATTATGTTTAATTCTGATAATTCCTAGATGTTTCCTGCACTAAGAATCCGACACTCACTTTTGTACAGAACCCACAATTGAAAATAATTAGTTTCCAGATTATAATTTATAAACATTGATATTTATTTCATACTTGATCAGACAAAGCTTTTAAGGGTATCTTTAAGGGTATCAGGCATTGGTATCTTTGCCTGGAGTGTCACCTGAAATTACGCTTACAGTCCCTTTAATGTTAATTGGAACTGACCCCGTCAAAGACCTTGAAGGCCTCCCTGATCTCGTCCTCGGCGTTCTCGTTAATGTGCTTCATCGTCATCATCAACAGGAACTCGGGGAAATCTATATTCCCTGTTCCGTCCTAAACAAACAGGCGACTAGTTAAAGGGACTGTAAGCGTAAGTTTAAGTGACCCTCCATGCAAAGATAGCAATGCCAGATTTAAGATGTGGAAGATAACGTCGTTTTCTGACTCAAAAGTGTTCATTTCTGTGAATTTCTCAAGTTTTTCTTATAAGCAAGAAATGCGCAACGAAACCATGAATGAGTACATACAGTTTATAGAAACAAAAACTTGGATATATAATTCATACTTGATCAGCTAAAACTTTTAAGCGTACAGTTGTAAAGCGGGCATGGAGGGTCGTTGTCGTTTAAACTAACTACAACGAAGTTCATCAGTCAGTATCGGAATATTTTCACCTTTCATTCAAAATTCGTCAAAATTGCGTCAGAAACCTCATATACGAACATATTCTTAATACAAAGCCAGCCGGAAAAGTATTAAACAGCAAATACGAAAAATCTTTACAATGTCCTGTGTATAAATACTATAAGATACGGTAGACGTGTATATCAATACAGAAAACGAGGATGTCATTTATGGTTATAAGACTATTTAGGTACATATACCATACAAATTGTTATTTTTATTTGTTTTGTAATAATAATAATGACAAAAATATTATTTTTATTATTGAATTATTCATTATTAAGTTTCTTATCATTATATTATCAATTTTTTCATTTGTACTATCTTACCTTATCTACAGTATTCACCATATCCTGTATTTCAGCTTCACTTGGGTTCTGCCCTGAAATATATTTTATAGGAAAATTAAGGGAATTTCACTTTTGCAGGCAAAATTGGTCAAGCGAATCCGTGGTTTAGTAAAACTTTTAAGTAGTTGTATTTTTTAATAAAATTGGGCGAATTGTTACACGAATTGTTTTACTTAATTGTCTCAAGGGACGTCAGGTAACTTAACGTCCCTCTGTTGGGGGAATCAAAGGTTGTTAATGTTGGTCAAAAGGCGGTAAAAAAAATGTTCTGAATTTGAATTTTTTTTATATTTGAATTGATTGTTATTATTTCGACCATAAATTCATAAGATAAAGGAATGAGATATGTGGATCATTTATCGATACACATAACTATATGAAAATGATCATTAACATGTTCTGCAAAAAGTGAAAGTCATGTATTAAAGATTAGTTAATAATGCCTTAATTGGGAAATATAGAACTTTTCTAATCACTATATCTTTGCTGCTCATTCTCGTAGACCTCAAATATTTCAAACCATGAATTGTGTTAGATCAAAAAGTCAAAGTTTGAAAATTCAAACAGTGAACACTATATCGGCTTGCAAAGAAATAGAGATTAGAAAATTTTAGTTTGTGGGAAGGGTTGAATTAGGACTGTTTTGACTGTTTTTGTACAGCACAGACAAGGAGAAAAATCAGTTAAATTATATCTGTTATTCAAAATCCATTTAAAAATATAATTTCCTGGCAAGCTGTGAGTTTTGATCCCAATTTGACCAATTAAAGATAAATTTGTCGCTTTTTCTCTTTTTTTTGTCGGTGTACACGTTTTAAATGAAAAAAGCAAAAATAGACAACTAGTTGAATTATAATAAACTGAACGCAAAGGAATTGAGGCTGAAAAAACGAACGCATTTAACATTGGTTAGTCCGATTAAAAGAATTTAATCCGAGTCGTTGATCCGTCAAAAACCGATTCCAATTGATCGCCGCGCCGGCTCGAAAATCGAAACACTGGATACAATTTCAAGTGGTACCAACCATGGTTGAACCACGTTTGAGACGCGGCTTAAATTCTTTGATTTCGGCCTCAGGGTGCGTGTTCGGCTAATTACCAATTGCTCTCATTATTTGTCCAACCTCTACACTGGTTACTACTCCGTCTGCATCTAAATCATACCTAAATAGTCAGACTTAGTGCATATAAGTTAGAAATTGCATGATCATAACTAGTACAAAGATATCGGTCTAGTCTTTACTATACCGGCCCGTCTAGTGTACCCAGTATTTGGTTGAAAAAAAACAAGTGTTGTGCAGCAGAGTGAGGTGGGTTGAGCTTATAGTGAGTGTGCACACTGATTTAACTCTTCCTCCAAGTAACCTGTATATTTTCAATCCCAATTTGACTAAACATTTTTTGTTTCTTCTCTTTGAAATTTTTTCGTCGATCAGTAAAAGCGAATTAAATGAAAAGATAGTAGAAAAAAGTGTAAGTTTAATGTTTGCTAAATTATATACAAAAACTCAATTGATTTCAAGTTTTCAAGTCCAGGGTGCCACAATTCTAATCCATGGATACATAATTAAGAAAATAAAATAAAGTACTTGTCTGATCCCAGCACACTCCACCAGACAGAAGGAAAAGTTACAATGTATTCTACATTTCTGATACGACATGTGACCTCATAGCTTTTATAGTTTTGGTTTTAAGCACTAGTATAAGAAAGGCAAATGTATTTTGGTCCAAATGAGGATTTTTATACTTTTTCTTTTTATAACTTAAATTTTATCTTAAAGCTCTACAGAAAATGAAGTTATGCTTAATAAAATTAAAGATTTCAAAGTGAAATAAAGTTTAATTTATTTCAATGTAAGTGTGCCAACGTTTGTATTTTGTTTTAACGATTCATCTTTTTGAAAACTTTACATTGTGTTTACGCGACATCCAGCTTCTTCTAAACTTCTGACCAACCAACTTGCGACCTAGATCCGAGCACTACGGATAGAACAAGCTAGGGGGCAGCTGTAAACTCACGTGCGAGTATGTCAGAAATATGGTAAAGGGGATAAACTGCAGATATCAAATAGGCTTTGAAATTAAAGAAGATACGGACTAGATTTATTAATGAACACCGAGTTGTA
Organism: Eurytemora carolleeae; assembly: GCF_000591075.1. Taxonomy (NCBI): domain Eukaryota; kingdom Metazoa; phylum Arthropoda; class Copepoda; order Calanoida; family Temoridae; genus Eurytemora; species Eurytemora carolleeae. The sequence continues at coordinate 301,084 of NW_019396133.1, read as the reverse complement.
GTTGAACTATATGTAGACTGAATTAAACCACTTTTATTCAGCTCGACATGATGTACTAGGGTAGAGGTTGATCTGCGTCTACGTAGTTCAACCACTTTTCGCTGTGTATTAAATTTGGTCAAAAGTTAACTTTTTAATTAATGGAAAAAATCAGCATTTTTTGCCCGCCTTCAAACAGTATCTTTTTGAAGCCATAATATGTTAGTTCTTATCCTCTATTTCAAGGAGAAAGTAAAGACAAAAATGTCCTAAATTTTTTTAATTAATTTACAAAATGATCATGAAAAAAGATTAAACATATTTCAACAGTTAAAAGAAAATAAATTTTTGAACGAAAATTGAATAATCTTCAGACCTGACGAATGCATCTTGATATAATCCAATCAAATCTCCGCTCAAATGGTCCGCCATTATTTCTGTTTAAAAGAAGATTAAACTTATTTTAACATTCTATATAGTTCTATAGTTCTTTATTATATAAACATATAAACCAATTTTGAAGGAAATATGGTTTTCTATTTTTATTTTTATTTTGTTTTATCCAATAAAATTTCCTGCCACATTTGCAAGACAAATAACAATGCACATAAACATGGTAGTTCGTGGCATAGTTTAACCCTAACCAGGGGGAGGGGGTCCACCACACCTTCATTTTCTTCCTTACTTAAATTTTTTTTAAAAGGCTTCAATTTTCTCAATTTAATAATTGAGACCAAAATTTGTTTATTTGAATACCAAGCATGATCTAAACAAATGAAGTAAGATGTCCCAAATTCTTCAAAAAGACCTTTTAAGTCTGACTTTTGAAATGTAAAACACTTTCCTATTGTTAATATGAAATAAAGGAAATCTAAAGCCTGAAAGTGATATAATGAGTAAATCTACTAAGTATAGGAAAAAATGTATTTACAAGTAAAAAGAACAAATAAGAAGATACTATTAATGAATCATGGAAAGCCGGAGCTCTCTGACAGACTCTCCGCCTTTCATTTGCCTCGTACGACGAGTTAATCTTACTTCTTCCGACCCTTCGTGAATATTAACTTTCGGTTTCGTCCAGGCTGATCCTATGTCCTCCTCCCTTGTGTCAAGCTATGTTTAATGCCTATTGACTTGAATTTAAAATAGAATTCCCCGTCCAACGGTTTTGGTTTTCCACGCGTTCAAATCTTCAATGCGTTCAAATCATCCGTTAAAAGCATGTTTTCTGGGCTGGCATCTTTTAACAGATACATATCTGTACACGATATACATGAGGCGACTTATCATCCGTTCCACTTTCCGTCCAACCTACAGCTAAACACAAAAGAGCCAATACGTTGTCTTGTTTATTGGCCAGACTACTTGCAATTCGAGCTTAGCTCCGGGTCCGTATGAGAACTGAAGGGTTTAAATCAATGGAACTATCCCTATTACGAGCTTATGAGCTCAAACTGGTTACACTTTACTCTAAGGGTAAAATTGCAAACGATTGTGTAATCTACCAACATACCCACACATACAATAATATAAAAATTATGATAATAATAATAATAATAATAATAATGATAATAATAATAATAATAAGGGGGTACGCTGCACATCTTATAAGAAAACACTTTCTTTTCTATTGTGGACTATGTCACTATTCTATTGAAACTAAATTAAACCTGAGCTAGCTATACAGAGGGTCAGCAGTGCAATCGTTGTGCAGAGTACATCATAGTCTACAATCATACACTTCATAACCTACGGTCAACTTTGTCAATTTTGAAACAAATAAAAAAGGAACGGGTCTAATACTCTCGTTTTAAAATCCTTTTATTTGTGATATTTCAAACTAGACAAAATAAAAGTTTCTTCGCCAGGTTACAAAGATATATGAATTACAAATTTAGTTTGAAAAAAATGAGTATTATAAAAAACTTCTGAGACCTGATTTAATGAATAGCGAGAAGAAGTTAAACCACACACCACTGGATCAACCAGTTCTTAACCCTATCCCTGCTGGGGTACTTGAAAACCACGATATACTGGGGGGGCATTTTGACCCCTCCCCCCTCTAAATCCCATGTTTGATGTCCAAATATCACAAATGATACATCATTGGAAAGCTCTTGTGCTCTACTTTTAGAATCTGCAAAAAATTTGCAAATTTGCAAAAATTGAATTTTTTATTCCAAAATCCAGTTATAATTTGTCCAAAAAATAAAAATTATACATTTTTGAAAAGCCCTTGACCATGCTATTTTAAATATGCAAAAATTTTGCAAAATTTTAAATAACCTGATTTTTAATCAAGAAAAACTAAAACTGTGCAAATTTCCTTTGACAGGTTGTTTGCAAAAGATTTGCAAAACTTGTGCGATCCAAAAAGCTAAATTTTATCAAAATCTGAAAAGTGAAAGTGGGTCAAAACAAAGATATAGTTTGTTACGGGAAAAAGCAGTCATTCAGGCAGTGTGCCGGAGGGACTCAGGCAGTTAGTATTAAAGCCCGGTTTTAGACCTAAAGGGAGGGCTTTGGGTATGTAGGAAATTTCGACAGCCTCAGACCAATACTTTTTGAGTTATGTAAAAAAAACTACAGGGGGGGTCAAATTGACCCCCCCCCCTCCAGCAGAAATAGGGTTTAGCCAGGTAAAACTGATTTATTTAATCCAGGTAGTTTATCTACATCTGCTATTTATAAGATTTTATCTCTGAATCATTTTTAATTTAAGTTCAAATTGTGCGGTTGCCGATGTTTGCTACGTGTTCAGATTGTCAGGAATAAAGAATGAGAAAAATTTTAGAAATTCTATAAAAACATTTTTTTTTCAAGGTCCGCGGGGAATCTAAGAGACTAGTGGAGGTAATTGATTCTTGCAAACTATGAACAGGGGGGACTAAACTTTAAACTTTGAATAAAATAATTTTTCCCTGAAAAGTTTTCCAGGGAAATGTATCCATCTATTTTTTCTCTAATATAGTTTTAAAATGTGATTATTACTCTACGTTTGTTTTAAACTCTATAGATTACATGCTTCGGTAGGAACTTTTCTATGAAAACGCGTTTCCTAGGTGAACACTTTTAAATTGAACTGATCAAGTGCTTAATCCGAGAAAAACAGCTGATTTTGATTTCTCATTGGTCGAGACTCGAGAGCAGACTTGGATTAAATCTGCCAGAAAGATACGGATTGGTATTTTCAGAAGACAATAACACAAAAGTTCGGAACTCTATTTTTTTGTCTGTCAGCTATGACGGGGTTTGTACTCCAATCATGATGGGTTTGTACTCCAATCATGATGGGTTTGTACTCCAATCATTATGGGTTTGTACTCCAATCATTATGGGTTTGTACTCCAATGATAATGGGTTTGTACTCCAATCATGATGGGTTTGCACTCCAATGATGATTGGTTTATACTCCAATCATGATGGGTTTCTATACACAAATCATGATGGGTTTGTACTCCAATCAGGTTGGAGTTAAACTCCAATGATAGTACTCCAAAGATGATTGATTGGTACTCAAATCATGTTGGGTTTGTACTTCAATAATGATGGGTTTTTACTCCAATAAAGGCGAATTTTCCTTCCTATGATGACAGATTTGTACTCCAATGATGATTAAATTGTACTCATGATGGTGATGAATTAGAATTACAAAAAAAAACAATTATACAAATAAAAACAAAAACTAGATTTGATATAGATTTATTTATGTACGACAGATTTACATAGAAATATAATCATGCTCGATATGATAATTATATATTTCTTTCATGGTAAACAAAATTAGTCAAATAACATACACATTTCATGATAAAGCTGGGGAATGTTGACTTGAATTATTAGCGCATGTTTACCAATAAATAGTTTTGTACAGGGTGGATCAATGAACATGGGAATGAAGAAATTACCTAAATTCCTCGTTGATTTTGATTTTTAATAAATAGTTTAGCAATTTTATTTAATGACATTCAGTATTATCTTTTTATCTTGATTTTATCAGAAACACATGTTTTGCAAAATTTTCTTAGACATTTAATTTCTTTATTTTAAAACTTTCAATTGTCTGATCATTTTTCTTGTTCTTTAAAAAGAAAGCATGTTCCTTAAAATGCGGCAGCTAAACCCTGAACATTAAATACATCGAAAGAATTTATCATTTCGTCTTGACAATATTTTAACGGTTTTTTTTTTATTTTACGTAAATATCAGTATTTAGGGTTTAAAGTTGTATTCAAAAAAGTGTTTTTTTTAGGAAAAAAATCTTCTTTTTTTCAAATCTTGAATCGACAATGTTGACATTTAAATTTTTTTTTGTATATAAAGGACTTGTGTCTCCTGAAAACATGGCCAACGAAGAGGTTTAGACAATTAAGATTTTATTTAATGAATTAAACACTTAAATTTTACATAATGTCGGCATGCACCTAATTCCCATGTTTATTGGAACATCCCGTTTATATATTTAAGAATTTATGATTACAGTTTTTCTTCAGAAATATCGTTTATGCTTGTTACACACTTTTTAAAATCATTTTTTAAATAAATATTATTGTAGAATGTACCAATAAATTGCGGCGTGGGAAAAAGTGATATTTAAAAAATAAGCTTTTGTTTGAATCACATAATGTTGAAAGTTACACTTTTTTGTTAATATGCAGATTACAGGGTTATGCAGAAAGAACTTGATACAGACGACTGCCCGTAATTTTATCAGTCTTCATTTGGTTCCCTATTTTTTCCTTTCCAAATTATTAAGTACATAATTTTTTACTATTTATAATCAAGGAAGAAACCCAAATTAATCTTTTTATCGTTATATTTAAAGAATGTTCATGGTCGTAATTTTGTTGTATTCTTTCTATAGGGTGTCCCACGCCATTAGATCGTTTTTAACTCTAAATTGCGATATTTACTAATAAGAAAATTTAAAAGAATGAAATGAATGATATAAAATTCTTTAAGGCTAATTTATAACAGGTTACATGCAGAAAATACTATGTTTTCTGAGTATTATGTGCGTATTTTGGCGTCAAAGCTGGGAAATATTCCAATATGATATGGGAAAGGTAACACTGTAAACATAATGAACCTAAAAACATGCCCTAAATGCTGTTCACTGTTTACTTTACTCTAAACTAATAAAAGTATTTACTGTTCTTGTGTTAACGATTAGGAATTCTCTGGCTACATTGTTAAATTCAAGACATTTTCTCTCGATTTAACAAGGAGAACAAGGACAATTATACAATTAGTTGTTCTTGGCCGTATACAGGAACTTTTCTGATTCCTCCCACATGGGATTCCTCCCACAGGATTCCTCCCAAACACAATTCCGCCCACATGGGATTCCTCCCACATGGGATTCCTCCCACAGGATACCTCCCACACAGAATTCCTCCCACATGGGATTCCTCCCACATGGGATTCCTCCCACAGGATTCCTCCCACACAGAATTCCTCCCATTGAATTCCTCCCACACACAATTCCTCCCACTGAATACAGAGTATAGATGAGTGTACATATTTTAATACTTTATTGGAGCAGCTGACAATCTAGCTTTAAACAATCCTCCTGCCAGGCGAAAGTATAAAGTCCTAACATATAAAAGATGAATAAATAAAAAAAAAATAAAAAAAGAGAAAAAAAGAGAGAAAAAATATAGTATATAGTATATTTATAAAAAAAATTATTTTAAATTAGTTTACTAATTTTCTTTTGAATCAATATTTCCTATCTTTTAAAAATACTTCCACTTCTAAAATATTCTTTCCTAAAAAAAAATAAAAAATGGCGTCCTAAATACTTGACCTCCTCGTAGTGCATGCTGGTTCAGACAGATACAGTGTTAAATCATACATGATCACTATAATATAATCAAATACAGGGATCTTATCAGATGTGGATCCTCAGTTTACAACTGTGGGAGGAATCCTCTGTGGGAGGAATTCCATGTGGGAGGAATCCTGTGTGGGAGGAATCCCATGTGGGAGGAATCCTGTGTGGGAGGAATCCCATGTGGGAGGAATCCTGTGTGGGAGGAATCCCATGTGGGAGGAATCCTGTGTGGGAGGAATCCCATGTGGGAGGAATTCTGTGTGGGAGGAATCCCATGTGGGAGGAATCCTCTGTGGGAGGAATCCTGTGTGGGGGGAATCCTGTGTGGGAGGAATCCCATGTGAGAGGAATCCTGTGTGGGAGGAATCCCATGTGGGAGGAATCCCATGTGGGAGGAATCCTGTGTGGGAGGAATCCCATGGGAGGAATCCCATGTGGGAGGAATCCTGTGTGGGAGGAATCCCATGTGGGAGGAATCCCATGTGGGAGGAATCCTGTGTGGGAGGAATCCCATGGGAGGAATCCCGTGTGGGAGGAATCCTGTGTGGGAGGAATCTCATGGGAGAAATCCCGTTTGGGAGGAATCCTGTTGGGAGGAGTCCCATGAGAGGAATCCTGTTGGGAGGAATTCAATGACTACCTGAACATTTGTATTTGATGGTTAAGTAGGCATTTAATTTTTATATGTTATAATTCATAATTAACAGACCGGATGCCGGAAAGATTGTCACCGAAATTTCAAGTTATTCTTCCTTTTCATGAGTTTCTCAATATCGACTTTAACTCTTGGTTTTAGCAAAAATGATATCCATGTTTTTCTATGCAAAATTTTATAATTTTTAATTGCGGATCATCAAAGTGGCTTATGGATTCATGCAGAAGAAACAACGAACTAAATTGTCAGAATTGATCTCCTTTCAGGGTATCATTTGGACTCTTTAAATTGAGCGTAAATTGAAATTGCGTCGTTTTTCCTTTTAAAGCTAAAGACAGACCTAATACCAAAAAATGGACAGTTTTGTTTATTTTCCACCGAAAGCTGACTGGGATACATGTGTAAATATATACAGGGAGAACCAGAATACAAGGAACTATTGTCATCTTTGTTTTTAGAATTTTAACAATAACATATCTTTTGGAATTTGGGATTCATATTTCTGATATATTTATACCTAGGCCAAATTCTAGAAATAAATAAGTTAAATTGAAAAATCCGGCATTTTTTTATTTAAAAAAGACTGTTTTCTGGTTCTCAATGTACAGATCCTGAGATCAATAAATAGATTTAAATTGACTAAGCAGATGTTGCTGAATCCCTGGTAAGGTAAGGAAGGGACTGTTCCCAATGGTTGAGTATGGCCAGCTGTGTGCGGGTCAACTCCTCCAGGTAGCGGAGCACCAGGGCTTTCAAGTCAAACACGCGATAGTGCTGGAACAGGTCAATCTCTACCTAGAATAATTTTTTAATTTTTGATTTGTGCATTACACAAATGAGACTTTTAATGGATGTTTTCTCTAACCAAAATGTTTATGAATAAGAAATACCCAACAAACAGTGACTCGAGTGAAGGCAAAAATTTTGTAGTAACTCCACTTTTAGCCGACTTTGAAAGTGAAGTTAAACTCTGCAAAAGTCTTGCCTTTACGGCATGGGTGTTAACACCGACTTTTGAACCAACTGGGCAAAGTCTGGTGACAAAACCTCGACTTAAACTGACTTTTTGAATGCCAGTGTGTAAGTTGGTTCAAAAGTCGGTGTATGCACTCGGTCATGGCTCTTTGACAACTAGTTGTTTCATCCTGAGCTGAAAACTTTAGAATGGTGGATATCAGGATTAAGGCTTAAACCACTCTTTTCAAATTAAGTTTCTTAATATCCAGTTTGAATATTGCTTGTTCTCCACATGAATTTAAACTCCAGAGAAGTTAACCGATCGGATATCTGGATATTTCATTCTAAAGTTTTCAGCTCTGGTCTGTTTGGTGGGTACAGGATGAAAAAATTCATGTATAGAGGTACAATTAAATTCTTTACACATTGAACATGATTTTGAATTTAAAATTGGGAAATATTGGATTTTAACAGTGCATTTACCTTGATAACTTGGGAGATTTTGTTAAAATTGTCCTGGGATTCTTCAACTCTAGCCTCACACTCAGTTACGTCCTGATCAACATCGTCGTCGTCGTCGTCGTCGTCGTCGTCGTCGTCGTCGTCGTCGTCGTCTTCATCATCATCATCATCATCATCATCATCATCATCATCATCATCATCATCATCATCATCATCATCATCATCATCATCGTCATCATCATCATCAACTCTCAGCGTAATTTCGTAAGAAACATGTTCGATTTACATCAGAACCTTTGAAACCTCCGTCTGAGCAATGAATTAATTTTAAAACTAAATCTTTTTAATATATAACAATATGTTATTAAAAGGTACCGTTGTGAATCGGACATATCCCTCTATTAATGTAGTTCGTCTAAAGACCAACTTGTCCAAGACTAACCTCTAATAGAGGTCCCAACCTCTCTATCCGTCCTCCTAACTCCATTCTGGTTCGCAGCTCTCTCTTCTTGTGTAGGTTGTTTACAGCAGTCTGCCAGGCGTAGAATGCTTTTACTCTTTCACCCAGTACATCCTGTTTAGAAATTTAAATATATTTTTTTAAATTGTAAAAGCCATTTTGTTGAAAATATTTTGCTGAAATATGATGTCTCAAACTATTTGGGTTTGAAAATTTGCAAGTTTTAGTTAAAATAATAAAAATGTAGCCCAAGAGGTTGCAAATGATGTATCAATTGTCATGTTTATGCAATGATCTGCGATTGTATCAATAAAATGATGTTTTGACGATTCTTTGATTCCTGCAAGCACTATTAAAAAATAACAAGTTTACGATTGGAAAAAAAGAGAAGCTGTTAATTGACAACTTCTCTTTAATTAAACTTATCTTTCTGATGGTAGAAATCAAAATTAAGAAAGTAAGTTGTCTTCATTGTATTGATATATACGTCAACGACTGTACCAAAGCAAAGAAGAAGTAAACCATCTGTTTAATTTTCAAATTTTACTTTTTGTATTTGTACCTTGACAGTGCAGACCAGTGCTAGATAATCTCTAACCAGCTCCAGTAGATTAGCACAATCAGCATCAGCTTGCTCTTCAAGGGTCTGCTCTACACCTTCCTGGACCCTGTACAGTTCTTATATATATATATATATACCTTACTGGAGCCTGTCCAGTACATGTACACTAAATACCTTCCTGGACCCATGTACTGACCAAATACCTTCCTGGACCCTGTACTGTACATATTGACCTACCTGGACACCGTAAAGTTAATATAAATACCTTCCTGGACACTGTACAGAACTTATTTACCTTCCTTGACACTGTACAGTAAATATATACCTTCCGGGACCATGTGCATTAAATTCACCTTCCTTGACACTGTACAGTACATATTACCCTTCCTGGACACTGTGCAGTACTTCTAGTTAGTTGGATATTTACCTGGCTAGCCCTTCAATACTTCTAGTTAGTTGGATGGATTCCTCTGATGATGCAAGATTTAGGAGGGAAACAGATAGATTTCCCGTTGAAACAGCCAGTTCTCTTCTAGAAATCAGACTATGTACAATGTACATAATTTGTTCAAATTCAGACTAGACAGGAATTAATTACTGTTTTTTATGATCAAAATGTGAAAAAACATCGTTATTTCCAAAAAAAATATGATGATTGATAACAGCAGTTATAGTACTTTCTTTAAAATATAGATGTCTTCAATTCTTTACTAATTATTAAAAAGTTTACCGACAAGCAACAACACTCTCCACAATACCCTGAAGTTTGCGCAGCTGTTTCTCAATCTAATCCAATATGGCCGACTTTTTATTCTAATATGGTGGAATTATTTATTTTGGACGATGGACTCATTTTTTTCAAATGGTGGACTTTATAGTTCCAATATGGTGGACTTTTATTTCCAATATGGTGAACTTAATTAATTTTAATATGTCAGACTTTTTATTACAATATGATGGACTTATTTATTTCAAATGGTGGACTTATTTGATTTAAATATGGTGGACAATTATTTTTTTCAATATGGTGGAATTAATTTATTCCATTTTGGTGGACTTTTTATATGAATTTTATTCGAAACAACATGGGGAGATTTATTTGTTCTAATATGGCGGACTCATTCCCATAAAATTACCTAATTTATTTCAACATATTGGGCTTATTTTGTTCCAATATGATGGACATTTTATTCAAACATGGGGAACTTATTCATTCAAAAATGGCAAAAATGGTGGACTTATTTCGGTCCAATATTGTGGACTAATTTTATTTTAATATGTTGGACATATTATTGAAATATGGTGGATTTACTTTATTTTAAAATGACGGACTTTGAAACTAATTAGGAGATCAAAATAACAAGTGGAAAAACTGTCGCCATTCCTGTTCAATATGGCTAGTTTTCTCCTGAAACCATGGATCTGATTCCTCCATCTTGTACGTGATCTTGTTCACCGTCTCCCCCATCCTACTCACCATCTTCAACACAGAAGCAGAGGATAGAGCAGAAGTTGATGAAGCTCGGGGCAGATCAGATCCAGATTCAAGAAAATCCGCAAAATCTAAAGAAAAAACTTTTTAAGGACTGTCAACATTATTTCAAGTAACCTTTCATTTAAAAGATTGGCGTACCCGATTAACCCTTTCTACGTAACAATAAATAAGAAATCATTATGTTTCTATCTTGAAAAGTGTTGAATCCTGACAATTTCATTCATCGTGTTTGCAGCATAAAGCCGAATTAACTTTAATAGAGAAACCACAGTAAAACTAATCACTTGTTAGTTAGAAAATCCAGGACATTTCAGTCATTCTTATTCATATAAAGGTTTAAAGGGTATAATCGTTTAAATTTCCTGAATTCTTATCAAAAAAAAATTCCTAAAGGACTGGCATATGACAAAGTTAGGAATTCTTGACTCTTATCAAATATATAAAGTAGTAATCTCTGTTTATCTGATTCTTTTGATGTTTGTTTGTTTGTTTGATAATAACTAAGGAACCCTTTGACCGATTTGCCTCATATTTTGATTGGGTAACTATAAGAACCATGCTTGTTTTCAAATTCAACTTCTTTTTCTGGCGAGTTTTTATTTGAAAAGTACAAGACTGTGGAATAGGAAAAAGAAATTCAGAAAAATAGTTTGTGTATTTCATGTTGTTACAACCCAAATTGTTTTACCTGTATACCTTAAAAATCAACTTTGATCTGGGTACACTGTAGTGTACAATTTGTGTCTTTTGACTATGTAAACAAATCATAACTTTAGTATAAAATGATAAACATATACTCCGCGGGTGCGGTTGAAAGAGCGGTTGAAAAAGTGGTTGAAAAAGCGGTTGAAAGAGCGGTTGAATTTTAGCCTAGACTCTGAATAGAACTGCAACTTTTTTCGTCTTTTATTAAAATGTTGTCATCTTTCTATTTCACAATATTATAGGTCTCCCTGTATTACCTGAGTCTAGTCTAAGAACGGGATGCATCCCAACCCTGTTTATAAATCTCTCCAATCCACTTCTTCTTAGAGATATGAAGGTGGCCTGCACATAAATTTAGTTGTACGTTGTACAATATAAAACATGTTTCAGTTGAAAAAAAAACTTTAAACGATATAAGGGGGCCTAGTACATAAATTAAGCTGTATTACAATATAAAAAATGTTTATATACAGAAACTTAAACGATATGAAAATAGCCTGTACTTAAATTAAGTTGTATGTTGTACAATATAAAAATGGTCATATATAGAAACTTTAAACGATATGAAAATAGCCTGCACATACATTAAGTTGTACCGTATACAAAAATTTTACATATATATAAACTTTAAACAATATAAGGTGACCTGTACATAAATTAAGTTGCACCGAATACTGTTACAATACGGTAGGTAGAGTCGTAAAGGATTCAATTGTCCGCGTATATGTACACGTGGATGTAGGATATATAGGGTCGTGCTGGGTCAAAATATCAAAGATGTACAGTACGGTGCATAGGGGCGTACCGAGACCGAATATTTTCGTGTACAGAGCCCGAAATTTAAAAGAGTATCGTTGAACGAAACTCCCGAGTTTCCTTTTTGGGGTCTTGGCAATTGTGTAAATTTTGATTTAAGAAATTTAAAAAAATGAAGAATATGAAGAAACTTAATAAAATGATATTTCACTACAAAAATATTGATATCCACAAAACTGCCTAACCCCATTCTTGAAACCCGGGTTTCAAAACTGGTTTTCATAACGATACCCTGTCTTAAGTTTTGGGCTCAGGAATTAACAGAGCCCGAAATTTAAAAGAGTATCGTTGAACGAAACTCTCGAGTTTCCTTTTTGGGGTCTTAACATTTGTGTAGATTTTGATTAAAGAGATTCGAAAAAAATGGAGAATCTAAATCAAGTGAAAAAAATAATATTTTATTACAAAAATATTGATATTCATAAAACTGCTTAACCCCATTTGTTAAACCCGGGTTTTAAAACTGGTTTTCATAACGATACCCTGTCTTAAGTTTTGGGCTCTGGGTACAAATATAAGGCGTGTACTGTATCTCACTAGGGTCGTGCAGAGTCAAAATATAAGGGCGTATTCATCACGGTAGATAGAGTGGTGCAGGCATAGAGAATAGAATATATATTAGAGAGGAATTTAGACAATCTCTCGGTATGCATTTTTTCAGTCCCTTTCAGCCTGAAAGGGAGTTCAAAGTGTACAAATCATGTAAATGTTCACAAATTATATGCAGTAGAGTACGTTAATACAGTATGTTCCCTAGACTATCCATTTCAATTTCGGATTTTTTAAAGCTGTTAAATAAACTTTATAAAATGAATTAGGCGAATAAAAGCATCAATTGATTTATAGTTATAACGGAAAATCATCGTTTGTAAAGTGAAAGGCATACGGTCTATGTAAAATGATCATTGGTCAATTATGAAGCCAGCCTATTTCATTTTCAATTTGGTTTTCTTTCCATATTAATTTTAGATTTTCTTTAAAATGATGTTCCAGGGACCAAAAGGTTATATAGCGCAAATATGTGAAGTATACCTGCAGTATGGAAACAGTACAACAAAATGGCCGTTTTACACTTTTTTCTAGTAAATTCCTCTCTAATATATATTCTATTCTCTTTGGGTGCAGGGTTCAATTATCAGGCATGTACAGTACTGTTTATAGGGTCGTTCTGGGTCAAAGTATTAGAGATGTACAGTTATGTAGATAGAGTTTTGCAGAGTCAAGATATAAGGTGTGTACAGTACAGCTAGAACAGTAGATTGGGTCAGGCGTGTACATAACAGTAATTAGGGTCGTGTAGGGTACAAATATCAAGTGTGGACGTGGTACAATGCTAATTGTTTTGTTTTTTTTGAATAAATTTCCAAACCAAGTAAAATTAGAATTTTGCTTACCTTACTCTGTAAACTATCCTGGCCAGGAGTTTGTCCATCCACTGAACCCATCTTTACCTTCGTAGCTCCTTCATCAATCAATCAATCAATCAATCAACCAATCAATTAACCAATCAACCAATCAACCAATCAATCAATCAACAAATCAACCAATCAATCAATAAACAAATCCAGCAATCAATTAATGAAAAAATCAATCAAACAATCCATCAATCAATTGACTGATCAAACAATCAATCAAACAATTCATCAATCAATTTATTGATCAAATAATCAATCAAACAATCAATCAAACAATCAATTAATTAATTGTTTGATCAAACAATCAATCAAACAGTCAATCAATAATTAAATTAATTAAAAAATCAATTAAACAAACAATCAATTAATCAATCAATCAATTGATTGATCACACAATAAATCAAACAATCAATTAACCAATCAATTAATTAATCAATTAATCAACCAAACAATAAATTGATTAAAAAAAATCCGTTAAATAAGATTTACTAACGAAATACATGCAAATGTATTTAAATGTCAATCAATATTAAAATCCAAATTAATACCACTGAAAAAAAAGTTTTAATCATTTTCTTAGTTAAAAAAATAATTTTGCGTTTCAAAAAGTATGCCCTTGAGGACATTAAATATATTATGATTTTTTAAAAAATTCTAATCTGTTTTCTTTGTTATTCAGTTTTTTGTTTCAGGACAGTCACACTGACAGGGGATAATAATAATTTATTTAAAAATTTATAAATCTATAAATGATTTTTTATCTGTTCCAATATTTTTAAGAAAGGTGATTACTGACCTATAATACTTTTCTCTGGTGCTGGGGGAACTATTCTACCCCGGGCCTGAAAGCAAATTAAATTAGATAATTTTCTAAGATTTGGCGGGGAAAAATTCAAAATAAAAAAGTTCATTTATTTTCCTCAATAAGCGATAAAAACATTTGAAAAAAATATTTACTTCTAAAAAAAGATTAGGTTTGAAAAGGAAGGGGGGAGAAGTTTTTATCAAAAAAAAACCTGTGTTTTTATTAAAAAAAATCTGCCTGATATTTTCCAACCAATTTATCATGTAGTCCCAGGAAATCACTATAGCGTCTCACCACACTCCAGGACCCTCGGCGGAAACATTTCAAATTCGTCCTAAAAAAATATTCGTCCAGTATAAGAATATTCGTCCTCTGAGTATGTTTGCCCTGTATAAGATTATTCTTCCACTTAGAGTGTTCGTCCAATTATGATAATATAATTATAATAATTATGATATGATATATGAAAATTCTAAAAATGTTTGTCCTGAAATTAAGATATTATTTTCCCACAAGAATATTCGTCCTATGAAAAAATTCGTTTTATGAGAATATTTGCCTTTTAAGAATGTTTGTCCTGTATAAAAATATTCGTTCCATGACTTATGAGGATATTCGTCCTATAACAATATTCCTCCTTTTAGAATAGTAGTCATATTATAATATATGTCCTATTATAATATTCGTCCTATAATAATATTCGTCATATTATATAATATTCGTCATATTATATAATATTCGTCTTATGGAATATTCCTCCTTTTATAAGAATATTCGATCTTTTATAAGAATATTCGTCCTTTGGAATATTCCTCCTATTAGAATTTTCGTCCTATTATAAGATGTATAAAAATGTTTGTCCTTTAAAAGAGTATATTCGTCCTAAAAGAATATTTGTCCTGTATTATAATATTCAACATAAGAGAATATTCGTTCTTTATAAGAATATTCGTTCTTTAAGAATGTTATTTCTGTAATTAAAATAATATTTGTCCATCTATGAATATTTGTCCTGAGAGAAAATTCGTCCTTTTAGAATATTCGTCCATTTGAGAATATTCGTTCTTTTGAGAATATTTGTCCTGATGAGAATATTCGTGCTATTATAAGAATATTCGCCCTAAAAGAATTTTTATCCAATAAGAATATTTGTCCTTTAAAATTATTGTGTACCAAAAAACGCAGATATTTTTTATTGAAAATGATCAGAAATATGCTTTAAAGTGATAAGTCACATGAAATTTGGTTTCAGTCTCATTCCTTGGTAAAATATTACCTGATTGCTACTCTATACACCATATAGCTGGATATACCATCCCCAACCTTGTGAGGATCTGAGACTATCACAGATATAAACTCTTCTAAATTCTGTCCATCCGTTCTAAATAAAAACAAAAAAGTTAAAAATGGCCGACATTTTTTGTAAATCCTTATGCTAGAGGTTTATTCTGTTTGTTACCCACACAGGATGATACTTGAATAGCGATCTATAGCTTGTCAAATAGAAAAAAACGCAAGGCTAAATTTTGTTTTAAGTCTTTGTATGTTTAAAATAATGTTTAGTTTTTCATGTTGCTTTCGAGGCGCAAATTTTCTTTGAACTTTAAAGAAAATCATTTCACGGATATTTAGCTTATCATTGGTGGATTTAAAAAATAATAGATTTTTTTTCTGGATTTTCTTTTTTCTTTCTTTTAAACAACTTGTTTCAATTTCGACCAACTAAAAACCTTCCCTGGGGTCTTGTAAGTTAACACATAAAAATATTGGTCTGATTGGTTCAGCCGTTTTGACGTTTATTGGATAAATACAGACAAACAGGTTTTAAATATTTTTATATATAATCTAATAATTATAAATCTGAAGAGATAACCTTGAGCTGAAATAAAGAAGCTTAACCTTGAAACTGAATGAATTAAGAAAGTCTAATTTAAGAAAAATGTCGCCATGTTTTCCACCAAAACTCTGCCGCAAGAAAATAAACTTCTTTGTTGAGAAAAATTAAAAAGAAATTGTTTCTTTGTATAACTACCGCGTGTCAGGGCTCATATTTCTTTAAAGTAACTCCTACAACTACGGATTAAGGGAATGTTCGAGAATTTTGAAAAGGTATTTGCAGACATAAAATCGACATTAGATCAACTAAATAAATCGCATATCAACTCCTGAAATTTGTAAAATTCGTTCCCTCTTTTCGAAATAAGTGAACACACCTTCAAACACATATTTACATTTTGGCGTTATCAAATACGACCTTCACAAGTCGTCTTTCTTTCTTTGTGGGGCTATCTGTATTATAGACACTAACCTGATTGAAATTGTGCTATCAGCTCCTATGGTCCAACTAGTGAGACCGGTTGGGCTGGACGAGGTTGGATAGTTAGATTGAATGTGTTGACAGGATTTGGTTGAACTTGGCTCTACTCCAGGTTCAGGTTCTAATACGGAGCCTAATCCAACCTAGGATAATTAAGGTTTAAAGGGACTGTTGTTGAAATTTCAAGTGACTCTGATTCACCACTGTATGTACCCTGTAGACCTTTGTTAGATCAATAATTTGGAAGTTATTGCCGATATTTTAGCTTGAAAAGTGTTTGGTTTTGACAACTCCGTCTATCCACAACTAACTTTCACAGAGAATTTTCAATAGAAAATAATTAATTTTCAAAATTAAGAGCATGGATATATCATTCCTAATTGATCATTCAAAGTTTTTAAGGGAATCGTTGTAAATCAAACTACAGGGTGTCCCACGAAACACGACAGTTGGTGAATAGTTTAAAATGTCTTCTTCCTTAATATTTCAAGCTGTTTGTTACCAAAGAGAATAATAAGAAATATTTTATGGCATCCATATTATAGTAAAATTGATTTCTAAGTAAAATATATTTGAGTAAAGTTTTTTAAACTAAATAAAACTGCAAAAAGTCTTTAATATCTAATACAGTATATGAAAGAAGACATTCAAAACTATTCACCAACTTTCATGTTTCGTGGGACACCCTGTACCTCCTTATTACCGTACGTCGAATGTTTATAAACGAACCAAAAAACGATGGCGCCATCTATTTTACAGGGCTTACTCTATTGGAAATATAATAACCTGAGACCCAGAATGTTGTGATCGACAATCACTAAAAAGATCGTCTTCATCCGGGGAGAGATCGCAGTTGAAGATCTTCATACCGTCGATCTTTTCTCTACCTCCCTTCTCCTCTCTTCCCGATTCATCTTTAATCTTTTCTCGTTCTTTAATTTCATTCGTTTTTCCCCGCCCCCTGCCTTCCTCTTCTTTCCCCCGCCCCCTCCCTCCCTCTTCTTTCCCCCGCCCCCTCCCTCCCTCTTCTTTCCCCTTCAGAGCTTTCACCTCTTCAATAGGTGCAGTTATTTTAACTTTACCGACAGACCCCTAAATATAAAACAATATATTAAATTTTGAAAAAATTAAAGTTTGAAAAAACATGAGAAACATGCGCGCCCGATTTAAACCGATATCCTTTTAACCTTTTTTTAGAAACAAAGGCGTCGTTTTCTGCTAGGTTCAATTTTCTTCTTTTGTGATATTACAGAGTTACCCAATGAGGATGAGACTGTAAAGACGACCTAAAGGACAAGGTTAAATTAACTCCAGTCATGAATATAGTCTTTAATGTCTTATTTAATGATTACGCAAATATAGAAACAAGTTTACAGTTGCAGAAAGTCGTGAATATGAGAAAACAGGCAACGTATAAATTCCGTAGAATCGTCGCTGAAGTCTCATCCTTTGTGAGTACTGGGTAGCCCTGAAATCCGCGAGTCACTTTTAAGGAGAACCCACAAATGACAATTACCATTTTTTAGGTGTAAAAACAAAAATCTCTTCGTAATTTTTGCGCGGACAAAAATTTGAAGATTTAAGGTTGACTCTATAAATCAACTTTTTTAAAGATAGGTGAACAATTAATTAAGTTTTAAGTAGAATTTTTTAATCATTGAGCATGGCTATATGGTGTAAATGCATAAATTAATTAAAATAACAAATAGGACACTGGACATAGTCTCTTCAAGATTTATAAGTATATCGTTCACAATAACCCTGAGGCAGAAGCCCAAAGGAGTTACGAGTAGTCGGCGTAGAATAGGCTCTCTCTCTGTAGATTAAAAAGACATAGTGAGAGCTTGTTCTACGCCGACTACGCGTAACTCATGTGGGCTTCTGCCTCAGGGTTATTGTGAACGAAATGCTTATAAATCTTGAAAAGACGACATCTTGTGTCCTATCTATTATTTTAACTAATGTATATGTGAATGCAACTTATAATCATTTACAAAACGTCATTTAAATTGTCATAAACTTTTTGTTCAGATATATTTAAAGAACAAAAACAAATGTTTATGAAAATTTTGTTTTATTGTATCACCTTAAAAGTGGATTTGAATATATCCTCTGAGTCTTGGATATCCAAAGTACGAAGTGGATCGGATACGTCCATCTTATATCCAGCTCTCTTTGTGACTGGATGAAAGGTTTATCCTGATATCCTTGTTTGGATCCTTCTACCTAGGTTCATGTTTGTTAATATAATACGGTGCCTACAGCTGTTATCGATCTAAACCAAACCTTTCCAAGCTTTCTCATTCTTCTCTCAACAAAACTTGGTCCTTTAATTGGATACAATGTGTACTTACGATCCTAACTAGCAGATCTATTTTTATTACCATATTATTATATTGTCCCCTACCCCTCCTCATCTTCTTTCGATAATTAGCCATCATATCTCTCCCCTAACGTAATACTACTAACTAGCTATATATAAAGCTAAGAATATCGAAATAATGTTGTTATTCAAATGGCAAACAAATTCACAATGGAATAGATCCATATTGTTCTTACATTTTTAAACATACTTTATAAAAAAAGAATACGAGATTTCTCTTTTTCGTCTTCTAATATTACGTCGTTTTATCGTACCTTACTACCAAACTTACAAGCTGATTCCCTTAAATAGCGGCCGGGTAAATTTAACAGTTTTGTCGATTTTACCTTTAAAAGTATGTAAATTCTAAAATGTGCTCGGTCTCTTTTCCAAAGATTATAAAAAAAATCAATTCCCATTTAAATTAATTGCTCTAACTAAAAGGCCGCAATTCTTTAGTTCATTCTGTAGTATAATACATGGCACCATTGATTTTTCAATTGCGAATTGATTTATTGAAAATGAGACCAAACCCATTTTCAAATATTAGGCCGATTTAAATCCCTTTGCCCGGTTTCTACATGCTGTTAAGTATACAATTCTTATATTTTATAATTTGCTAATATTAACTTGTAAAACGATAAATGTTTTTAATGAAATAAAGGATGTATCTTCTATAATATGTATCATTTAACTATATTGTATAACTATCTTCTATATGTATAATTTAACTATATAGTACAACTATCTTCTATATGTATAATTTATAGTATAACTATCTTCTATGTGTATAATTTAACTATATAGTATAACTATCGTTTATATTTATAATTTAACTATATAGTATAACTATCTTTTACATGTATAATTTAACTATATAGCATAACTATCTTCTATATGTATAATTCAACTATATAATATGACTATCTGCTATTTGTATAATTATCTTCTATATGTAAAATTTAACTATATGGTATAACTATCTTCTATTTGTATAATTTAACTATTTAGTATAACTATCTTCTATATGTATAATTTAACTTTATACAATGATAACCAGAAAACTCTGAAATAGGAAGACGACTTTTAAACTCAAGTAAGGACTTAAACTAGTTCAATGAACATTAGACATAGCAATTGTACAGTGTAAATAGACCCTTTTCACTTAAATTGTGCTTTGCTAAGTTACGAGGGAAAATATTTGCTTTGTAACAACATCAATGTCGCCTTTCTATTACATCGTTTACTGGTTACAACTGTAGTATAACTATCTTCTATATGTATAATTTAACTATATAGTTTAACTATCTTTTGATTTTAATTCTTTTAAATTCTATTAACTAACTAACTATTAACTTGAATCACCATGATTCGTTAAATATGAGATTTAAAAAGTCGTCTTTACTTAGTCTTAAGGTATTACACAGTTTCGATGTTTAATTGTCTTCTAATAAAAATGAGTTAAACCCTTTATTTGATATCTTCACGAACATGCACACAATACACACACAAAATCCATCTCACACGATCATCACACATCAATAATTTAAAAAAGGTAGATTTGAGAAGGTTAAGATTTAGTCAAGATTAGATTACGAATAAGATTCCAATCCTTATCCTCTCCTTATATCTTTTATCCTTTTCACCCTCACCTTATCCAAATTTCTCCTTAGTTTATCCTCTCTTTATTCTTTACCCTTTGTTAGTTCATCCTATCAAATATTTCCCCTACCCTTCTCCAACGATCCTAATTCTTCCCTCTTTGAATTTCTTCCATTCTTCCTTATTCCATCCTTCTTTAAAAACTAGCATTTTTTATGGTTCAAAGCAAATATTAACAATAATTCAAATGATTTAACTTTATTGAGATTTATTTATTTTTTACTCTTCATGTTGCACAGATGGATCCTTACATTAAAAATATGATTCAAATCAAAAGTGATAATTTAGTGTTGTTATAGTATTCATAAAACTGTCCGTCTACTCTACGCAGAGACGGAGAAATGCGCTCAGTCCGAGCATAGAATGAAACCAGCAAAAAGTCGGAGAAAAGAAGGCAGTCTATAGTAACCCGCACTCAGATGAAGTAGTTGGCTTTTGCCTCTAATGCTAAGCGAGTCCCGTATTTCCATTCTAAAAAATTGCAATAGTTATTAATAAAGATGTTTAACTCTTCCCCACTCCTATTAAATTGAGCTACAAGATAGATCCAAAATTAAGGTCTCCTACAAATACAAGTGCCCGGGAATTTTAGATAGGCCTCCCCTAATCCATTTAAAACTATAGACTCAAAAAGATATTATCGGGTTGGCCACACTAAATTTCCCCGGCACAAACTAACTAACATTAACTAAATCTTACGCATAAAAGATGTTTAAGAAATTGCGATGTCAAATAATTTCTCGTATTTTTTGCGCCTTGCATATGTTTTATTCGCGTCATCACAATTTTGACACAGACAGTATTTGACGCTTCGTAGATTTCCATTTAAGTATGTGTCGCGCAATATACGCACCCTTTTGTTTTCAATTTAATTAGTTTGCTGCAGGCAGGTCAGATGTTAAATTTTGAATTTGTTCACTGTAATCTTGTCTGGCACAGTAGGTTTGTCTGCTGCACTGTAAACTTGTCTGGTTCTGTAAACAATTGTCTTACACTGTAAACTTGTCTGGTTCTGTGAACTTGTCTGGTTCTGTGAACTTGTCTGGTTCTGTGAACTTGTCTGGTACTGTAAACTTGTCTGGTTCTGTAAACAATTGTCTTGCACTGTAAACTTGTCTGGTTCTGTGAACTTGTCTGGTTCTGTGAACTTGTCTGGTTCTGTGAACTTGTCTGGTGCTGTAAACTTGTCTGGTACTGTAAACTTGTCTGGTACTGTAAATTTGTCTGGTTCTGTAAACAATTGTCTTGCACTGTAAACTTGTCTGGTTCTGTGAACTTGTCTGGTGCTGTAAACTTGTCTGGTACTGTAAATTTGTCTGGTACTGTAAAAATGTCTGGTTCTGAAAACTTGTCTCGTACTGAACACTTGTCTAGTTCTATTAACTTGTCTGGTTCTGTAAACTTGTCTTGTACTTTAAACTTGTCTGGTTCTGTTAACTTGTCTGTACTCTAAACTTGTCTTGTGCTGTAAACTTGTCTAGTACTGTAAACTTGTCTGGCAATTTAAAAATTGTCTAGTGCTGTTAACTTGTCTGGCACTGTAAACTTGTCTAGCAATGCAAAACTTGTCTTGTACTGTAAACTTGTTTAGCTCTGTAAACTTGTCTCGTACAGTAAACTTGTCTGGTTCTGTAAACTTGACTAGCAATGCAAAAAATGTCAGGCACTGTAAACTTTTTTGCCATTGTAAACTTATCCATTTATGTTAACTTGTCTGGCAGACTGGCACTGTAAACTTGTCTAGTAAGTAGAAATGTAAACTTGTCTGTCCCCCCCCTCTGTGTACGACCCTGAACGCCAGACTGCAGAAAAGGGATGAATAATGCATTTAAATGTAATTATTTTATACTTTTCAGTTTTAATTTTTATAACTTATCGATTTCAAGACAGGTAACTTAAGGGCGAGACAGAGAGAACGAGAGTGAGAGAGAATTGAGGAAGGATTTGAGAAAAAGACCGGTGTGCTCCTGCTCAGTGCAAATTAGGTGTGTAAGGTGGGTTAGCAGTGTTTTCAGAGCGGGGTTGAGAGAGAGAGAGAGAAGTCTGAACCCGGCCAATCTAATACGCAGACGCAACTGCGTAGTAATATCAACAAATATTACGAAGGGGCTAGGTGTACTGTTTGTGTGTGTAGTATTGAGAGAGTCTGGATACAGGATAGAGGTTGGTGAATATCCTTTCTTTTCTTTAGATATCCACTATACTCTCTACGTGATATCCTACACGTATCACAATACATATCAGCTGCATAGTTTACTCTGCAGAGCGTAGGCAGTATAATTCTTATCTGCAGAATTCAATTTAATTTTTAACACTGAGCAGCTGTTGATTCATGATTAAATCTTTGAAACTCTTTGTTCTTTAATATTAAACCATTTTTTTCATTTTCAGGAGTTTGAGTTCAAATTTACGGCAAGTTTGTAAGAACTTGCTTTTTTAGAAGAACTTTCAAGCGTAAATCAAATACGCATCTGTGATACGCATTTTTAGTTGTTATTATACGTTCAAATCAAACTCAGTTGACAGAAGTGACTTAGTTGACAGAAGTGATTTGAGGTTACATCAACAGAATTTTTTTGAAAGACAAGTCTCAAGTTTCCAGTGATTTGAGGGACCCTGAGTAAGGTGGAGGATGGAAACTCCTCCTGGTTCTAGCTCCTGGGTTGATCTATCACAGGAGTTAAACTCCGGACTTTACTCACCCTGTAGAATTAATCCACACAATCAGCTCCCATTCGGGAACGATCAGGTTTCTTATTTCTAGCCTTTATTTATTTATTTAAAGGGACTGTAGACTTAATTTCAAGTAACCCTTTATTCACAACGGATCCCTTTAATTCTTTATCTAGCTGTAAGATATTGTCGTACGTTTAGCTCAAAGTTTTAAATATTGACAATTTTTTTTTCAATGTTTTTGAAAAGAAATCCGTATGTCATTTTTCTCAGAATCATTAATTAGTTAACTAATCAAATAATTGAAAGTCAAGTCATGGATAAGATGGTGCCGTTGTGAATCAAATGTGACACTATAAATTACGTCTAGAGTCCGTTTACATTAAATACAAGATATTGTTGTTATATATTTCACTTAGCGCATTTTTATGCGTTAACAAATTCTATGATTTTCATTTCCTAGGAAATTAAATTTTTTAAATAGTATTATTATTATTATTATTATTATTATTATTATTATTATTNGGAGCAATTTCACTAAACTCCGGTTCATTTGGAGCAATTTCACTAAACTCCGGTTCATTTGGAGCACCATACCGACAAAAAAGGCGGAAAACGGGACGGTACACCAAAAGAATCATTACATCAATTTTTCCTGATTTGAGGTCTCTCAAAAAAATTGGGCCAGTTTAATCATTTTGACGTCAAATTGATACAAACCAAGAAATGTAAAAATTCTCAGAGCTTTGTTTACATAAAAATGTATTTACTACAACTTCTGGGTTGAATGTATACAAACACTGTTTGTTTGTATTCCTCCTATAAACTGCAGTACGTACTATTTGTATACACATATCCAGGGTAACCCATAAAGTATGAGACTTGAATGTTGACCTGAAATGAATGGATACAACTAGAGGACGGTTAAATTTTGGTTTCTGCCTTAATTAGAATCTTTTAATGGTATATGAGAAGATTTAACAAAAAAGTTTACAGTTGGATGGAACCATAACAGTAAAAAACAGCCGTTCAGTCGTCTCTGAAGTCTTATTCTTGGTACCCTGTTTAAACAAGCCAAATCTATCTTGTTAG
Organism: Eurytemora carolleeae; assembly: GCF_000591075.1. Taxonomy (NCBI): domain Eukaryota; kingdom Metazoa; phylum Arthropoda; class Copepoda; order Calanoida; family Temoridae; genus Eurytemora; species Eurytemora carolleeae. The sequence continues at coordinate 276,831 of NW_019396133.1, read as the reverse complement.
TAAACGGTTTTGAAAACAAATTTTTGTAAAGGTCGTCTGCACGTGTATCCCCTTTAACATCTGCTCTAGTATCCCAACGGTCATCTCCATGTCTCTCACCCAAATCTCCGCCAAACAGCCCCAGGTAAAAAGGAAACTTTTAGCAACTGTAAAGTTTTGGAATGCGAAAACGACAATTGATCAGTATGATGTGTGTTTTAGATGTTGATTTAAAACACATTGTTTTATAAGTAGCTTGAAAATAATCTAATTATGTAAAAAAAAAGTTCTAACTTTAAATCTTAACTTACAACAAACAGTTGTTTGCCTTTTACACAGCTGCATAGGTCCCAATGTAACAAAATTAGATATTTTTCCAGTTCTTTTTACCTTTATAGGCTTTGAATTGAAAGTCTTCTTATAACGATTCTTCTTCAACTTTAATCTATAAAACTTACAAAATATTATTGAAATTTAATCTAAACGCAAGAAATAAGGACTTGTTACTGGAGTGAGTTTGCGACTAATAAATCCTTTAGTTTTTATAATAATAACTCCTACAGTATTTATAATGATAACTCCTATAGTATTTATAATGATAACTCCTATAGTATTTATAATAATAACTCCTATAGTATTTATAATAATAACTCCTATAGTATTTGTAATGATAACTCCTATAGTATTTATAATGATAACTCCTAAAGTATTTATAATAATAACTCCTATAGTATTTAAAATAGTAACTCCTATAGTATTTATAATAATAACTCCTATAGTAATTAAAATAATAACTCCTATAGTATTTATAATGATAACTCCTACAGTATTTATAATAATAACTCCTATAGTATTTATAATGATAACTCCTATAGTATTTATAATGATAACTCCTATAGTATTTATAATAACAACTCCTATAGTATTTATAATGATAACTCCTATAGTATTTATGATAATAACTCCTATAGTATTTATAATAATAACTCCTATAGTATTTATAATAATAACTCCTATAGTATTTATAATTTTAACTCCTATAGTTTTTATAATTGGCCCAACGCCGTTACGAAAAAAAAACATTTTTTGGGGGTTCAACCTAGTAATTTTTCAGAAAATAGTATTTATGTTTACTGCTTCTTTAGTTTGAAGGGACAGAAGACGTAATGTCCAATGACCCTCTATTTACAGCCTGATTCACGATGGTACCCTTACAAGATTAGTCTCGTCAGAAATTGATGAGTTATCCATTATTTCCACTTTTACAATTGGCTATTTTTGATAGTGGTCGCACGATTTAAAAATGACTTGAGGATTGCGTGCAACAAAAACAAAAGAGGAAATTGTGAGAAATTTGTCAAGTTAGAAAATGACGAGATATCTCACATTATATAGTTATCAGATAAATTTTTTTAGTTTAAAAAGTACCATTGTGAATCTGGCATAGCCCTCTCTAAAGAAGTTTCACTAGAAATTAAAACGTCTGCCCCTTTATTATTCATGAATAATAATGTAAACAAACAATGTTCAGAACGGAAATTGCGGATTTCTCAGCAGAGTTTAGAGATGTGTTTATAAACAAAGTTCGGGAAATAGACACCATGGCAGACTTCATGTGGGACTGGAGCAGTACACCTGTACTTCCTAAGGTACATAAACTTTTCTTTTTTGAAATTATCAAAACTGATTTAACGCTTTATACTATAGTTTCGAAATTAGATTAGTATTTACGATTTTGTTAGTGTTTCTCATTTATAAGCAATATGTTTTTGCATTTTTATTTATCTTTTAGTGATTTTTAAATATTTACGAGGCATACAATTTATTTCACAATTTGAATTTTCTCTTTTTTGATATTTAGAAGTATTTCATTTTAAAATATTTTATCAATTTTGAATAATTGAAATGCATCTTTTTCTGTTGTTTTCTACTTGTGAACATGTTCTCTTTGTGTACATCGTTAAACAAAACAAATAAAAATTCGCGGATTTTAACAAAAAATTTCGTGGTTTTTAAAAATTTTCAAAAATTTAATTAAAATCAATTTTTGATAGAGACAAATTTTAGAAATTTTAATTATATATAAAACTTCCTTGGGGCCACGTGAGGCCCCACACAAAATTTGGGCCTGATCCGTTCAGCCGTTTTGACGTTTATTGGATACAAACACCCTGACAACAAGATAAATTTATATATAGAATTATTTTAGACAGAAAATCAGTTAAACGAAAAGAATGAACCCCATTAAGAATTCGGCTTAAAATTACTGTCGTTCCGAATTTCAAGTATTTTTTACTATAAAGATAATAGTAATGTTTAAAGTAATGATGATATTAATAATTAGTAAACAATTATTACCTAGAAATCAAAGACAGTAAGGTTTTTGAGTTCTTCTGAAGCTTATCTCTTATTAGTTTAATTTATAAAAAGAACCTTTTTATGAGTTTTGTTGGAAGAATAAAAGAGGTTTTAGAATTTTTTAATCTAAAAGTAAACAAACTTAACACAAACGATAAATAAATACAAAATAGTCAGAAATATTACGTCATCGGCATTGTATTGCAATACATAGATAACTTTATTAATTGACTCAATAATTTAATAAAATTGAAGACCTCAATATGTTTTACTTCAAAAAAAGTGAAAGTCACAATCATGAATAATTAAAATTGAAAATAAACAAGTTTTAGTATTAAATTAAAACACGTCTACGCACGCGTAAGAGATAAATTGACAGTTAACTTAAATTTTTCATAACTTGTCAAAAATATTTTTGTGTTTAATTTAATTCTACTTTTAGATGTAGGAATAACTTGATAAAAACGTCAAATTTTTAAACTTATTTATTTTTAAATTTTTAACTATTACAGCTCATGTCCAGTTTACAAACACGATTTTATTTTTACTTTTCCCAGAAAAAATGACGGTGATTTCCTTGTTTTAAAACTGAAAAGGGATAATTTAAAATAAAACTCTATTTTAGGATTGGAAATGTGGAACTCAAACTCCATGTGTATCCGGATACAGAGGGAGTTTAGGGAGCTCTAAACCTGAGTCTAAGAACTCCTTGTCTACCCTGTACACCTTCCTGATGAGCAACCTGGTGTCCCTGCTCCTCGGGGCGGGGCTAGGGGCCTGGCTCTACAAGAGATCAACCTCACCGATCAAGGTTCTGTAATAGAGAAACTCCATTCTGGGTCTAAACAAAAACAAAGTATATTCCAAACTGATCATCCTGGGTCTAAACATAGACAAAATGAATTCCAAACTGATCATGCTGGGTCCAAACATAGACAAAATGAATTCCAAACTGATCATCCTGGGTCCAAACATAGACAAATTAAATTCCGAACTTTAAGTTTTTATAATAAATATTGTGGGACTACACTAATATCATTAGAAGAGGATGTTTAATCGTGTAAACTGCCCAAAGTTGCCCAGAGGGTGGTCTCATACTTCAAACCGCAGTCTATAGTGACATATACAAAATATATTCTATACTGATCAGTATAGATATGTTCTCTTACCTTTGGGCAATGTACTGCTATGTAAGCATATGTAAACATGTGTTCTGTAGTATTTTGCAGTACACTGACCGAAGATATAGTAAAGTTTAGGGGAGAGTGATACATCATATCTCTGAAATCACTATATTGTAGTGTACTGTACATGTACTGTCGTACATAAAGGTTATTGTAGATACATCTCTGAATGCTGTTTAACCCATTAATGATGGAATAGTGTAATTGTATTTAACAAAACCAAATCTAGACTAAACTAAATATTATACTTGCTTTTACTCTCAACTCTAATGCTTACTTACTTTTTTTTACACAACAATGCAAAAATATTTTTATATGTACATTGAACAATGTACTTGCCTGTAAAGGGATTGTCCCTTAAAATTGATTAGGTCCTAAATTCAGAAGCAAGTATATATTACAAATTATTTAAAACTTTTTATTTTGAAAGAAATTATATATAAAATTATACTTAAGAATTGTTGTAATGTGTCAATCTTTAAAATAGCTCTTGTCAAATTTTCCAATCAATGGAAATCAATGAAGTTTAAGTAAACTAAAATCTAAAAACCAGAAGTTTCAAACTTTAGGAAGGAAAAAAACTTATTCTGATTGTAATCATTGTGATCTTATCCTCAGATTTATCCAATTCAACACAAAAAGGAACTGATTATTTGCCACAAACTCAAAATTTTCAAATCGCTTTATCTTTGCAACCTGATGGTGTATACTTTTGACGTTGTAAACTTGTACTGCTAGATCTGACAGAATATATAGTTTAAAATATGAGGTATACGTCTGACAGAATATATAGTTTAAAAAATGAGGTATACGACATCGGGTTGCAAAGAATATGGATTTAAAGAATCAGAGCTTGTGCTAAGAACTCAATTCCTTTATCAAAACGGTAAAGCATTTTATTCTCTTGGAAAAGGGATTTGAATTCAGCAATCAAACCTTTGGCGGACGGGCTTAATCGCTTGGTTCGGTTTTAAAATCGGAGAAGTTTGAAATATCAAGATTTAAATCATCAGGTTGTAAAGATAAAGGGATTGGAAAATTCAAGTTTGTGGTAAAGATCCAATTCCTTTTTAAATTGTTAGTTCTTTGCGCTAGGCCAAATTTTACCCCTGAAAGATGATATTTTCTCACTAAATTTTCTCCTAGAATAAACATTTGGCATAGTTGAATAAAAGCAAGCTTCACAAGTTCACGGCATTTCTCTGGGGCCTTTTAAAAATAAACAAAAAAACCCGAAAAATTCTTAAAAAGCAAATCAAGTTATTGACTATCAATTGTTTGAACATGTCTTGTCTAATTTTGCTATTTCTATTAATATTTTTATATTTGTTTTATACTAAGCCTGCTTTTTCTGTATTATTCATCCTGTGTTATTGTATGCTTTAAAAATATTCCATTTTAGAAAATTGTATTCATTCTTTCAATAAATATTTAATCTTATCTTGTGATAATTAGTTTAAAGTTATAAACTCTTTTCAGAAAATATGATATTTCAAGACTGGGTGGAGTGGAGGGGGGAGAAATCAAGGAAACGAACTCCAATAAAAATAAACGAAATTTTAAATATTGAAAATCATGTTTTTTATGGTCATTGTTTGTGTTACTGTTATTGAAACTGTTTGTGTTACTGTTATTGAAACTGTTTATGTACTGTTATTGAAACTGTTTATGTTACGTTATTGTTATTGTCACTAATATTAAGCTCTGTGGAAATCTCTTAAAGAGCTGCTGGATAGTTATCTGTCTCTACTAGAAAGTAACTCAAATATATAACAGCGTGAAAACAATTGTGTTTAACAATAAAAAGCTTTTCAGTAGAATACTAAGGGTATGTTTAAAATCCTTGATCCGGCAAATATTTAAAGGGTACCGTTGTGAATCCTTGATCCGTCAAATATTTAAAGGGTACCGTTGGGAATCCTTGATCCGTCAAATATTTAAAGGGTACCGTTGTGAATCCTTGATCCGTCAAATATTTAAAGGGTACCGTTGTGAATCGGGGAAGACTTACAGAGCCGTTCCTTCTTGTACATATTTTAGAATAATAACAATATAAATCGGAGATAGCTCTTTATTTGTTGATGGATCTTTAAAATCTTTTTGGTCAAAAAAATAAAAAAATTACAGAATGTATCTAAGATTTTTTCAAGGTTGTAATGCAAGGAAAGCTAATTGCAGTTGCGTATACTCTGCGTACATATTGAAACCAGTTCTCTCTAGGCGGAATTTGTAAACAAGAAAAGATGCATCATTGTTCGTTTAGTATCCGAGGAGGATAAAAGCATTGAATTTTGATAATTTTGATAATTAACATAAGAGTTTCCTATGACCAGAATATTTCATCGATTTTTTATGTGAAAGATGGATCACATATCAGACTTCGACATCCGTCTTTTGTTTACATTAGCGCCCATAGACAGTACACTGCGGTACAAAAGATGTGTACACTTCTGAAATAACTTTCCTTGCATTACATCCTTGGATTTATTTTTGTAATTGTAAAAGAATATTGCTCGACGAAATTTGGATTTGTTATATTTTCCGCCTCTCTTGGTGCTTTTTATAACAGAAATAATTGTTTTTAAAATTATCCTTTAATGACTGGATGTTTGATAGCGTGGTTGGTGTTGGGCATAGAGTATCAGGAAGTTTGAATAATCTTCATGATAAAGAGATGTTTTTGATTATCCCAGGTAGAAATAGGAAGATTTTAAAAATTTTAACATTTTTGCAAAAAGCATTTCGATGTAACGAAGATTTTGTTCTAGATTTGGAACAAAATTGGGGTAAACCTTTGATATTTCAAACTTAGATTAATTGATCTAAGAGAATTCATAACTTAAAGCATCAAAGGTCTATATTATTGGGTAACAAAGATAGTTTCCTTAAAGGGAAAATGAAAGGGAGTAGAGGCTAAAACCTAAGCATTTTAGGAGTTGATCGAAACCCAAAAGAGTTCTATCTGATGTTCCTGTCTTGAGAAATTGATATAAAACTGTGTCAACTTTATACGATCATCAAATAGAACTCTTACAGTTCTCGATCAACTCCTAAAAAGCTTAGGTTTCAGGTTATACTCCCTTTCATTTCTCTTTACAGTCCCTTTAAATCCCGGACGTACATTTAGTAAAATCCAACAAAATGATCGTAAAATCGAAATGCTTTTGCTAGATCGATATTGCTGACGAATAGATAGGATTTTTAGGAATAAGAATCATGTGATATGCAATATGCAGTAGGTCGGAAATGCCAGTTTAAAAATATTCGGTTTACTTAAAAGTACGTCTTATAGTCCCTTTAATACCCCTACTGCAGATGCAACAATAATGCATTTTAAATGCATTTTCAGTCCTTAAAGCGATGCATTTTTACTGTCTTCAAACATGTTTCATTAAATGACTTCAGCTTTCAACCTATTCTATTCTATTCTATTCTATTCTATTCTATTCTATTCTATTGATTCTTGATTTGACATTTAATAACTATTTATAACATACCCCACTAGCTTAGTGTGTTTGTGAAAGAGAAACAAACCAACCCATTTGTCCAGGAAACCCTGGTTTGGCTGGATTCTACCAGGAATTTATGAAAAGTTTGCATGGTAAAGTCGGAAACCCTGACCTCTCTATCTGGGCTCTCTCACATGCCGGTCATCATAGACCGGAAGTATCCTGGATTCCCGCAGGTACAAAATATACTGATTATTCGACTCGAATTTTTCAATACATACAGGGTGTCCCAAAAAAAACGATCTTTAAGACATTGTAGCATTCGCCAAGGTTCAATTTTTAAAAAATTGTACATTTTTTAAATCTTTGGAACATTTCCGATCGATTGATTTTAATTAAATGTATGTAGCACTAAAATTTAGGAAGTATTGACCGTTTGAAGTTTGTCATTTTGGCTTGGTTGAAAATTGAAATTGACATTGTAATAGGTAAAACAAAAAATTATCACTGCATATTCATATTTTAATTCAATATATGAAAATTATGGTTTACAATTACAAAAATGATATAGAATATTGATACAAATACATGTTTATGGTCTTTCTACTCAAAATGCCCCCATGGTTTGCAATACATTTTTCTATTCCTTACATCCATAACTGCTCTCCTCTAGCAACATGTCGAGATCTTCCACTGAATGAATTTCCAGGACTTGTCTTACTATTCACATTGAGTACTGTCCCTAGCTCCATTGCCTTTTTATAAATTCTTCTGACATGACATAAAGCAGGCTGTCTTGCACATAGAAATTTGCGCCCAAAGTCCATGATAAGACCAGGCATAAAGTTTTTGTCACCCGTTCTTTTGTGATACTCAAAAGCAAGGAAGTTTCTTTCCTGTGTTATAAACTGAGGTCTTGCCATTATGTAACAATAGTTGCGCATTTTTAAGATTGTTTAGAAGATTTGAATGTTTTTCAGACACTAATAAAGTTCCATAATATTTATAAAATTCGAAAAAATCAATTCCTGAACTCAACTGAGCCAAAATGACAAACTTCAAACAGTCAATACTTTCTTAATTTTAGTGCTACACACCTCTAATTGAAATCAATCGATCGGAAATGTTCCAAAGATTTAAAAAATGTACAAATTTTTAAAAATTAAACCATGGCGAGTGCTACAATATACACTCTGTATATTTTTGCAGCCAAATAGACAATTGTAACCTATCTGATAAATCACCAATCATGCATAAAGTTTTTTTAAAAACTGTAAGATATTAGGTTGCAAAGATATAAACATTTTTAAAAAGTGTTCTTTTACTGCTAAAGTTAAAGTTTCTTAGGTAGACTATAGTTAACTGTTAGTACTTTTTTAAAATTCATTTTTTAAATTCGTTTAATGTTAATTGAATTAACGTAGCAGTGGACCTATAAAGTATCTGTTTTTTATTATAGGGAGGGACTGGCAATGTATGGTTAAACTGAGAATGTAGTATTGTCGAGAAATTGTTTAGGATCCATTTGAGATAACGTTTAAATTATGTATACAGTATAAATTACTAAGTTTAAGCGTAAATTCGACGTTCAATTTGAGTGGTTACGTTTTGAGAATAATTTTTTTTTGAAATTATCAAATAACAAGGACAAAAGTGTTAAAAAATTCTACAGTAAACATGTTTAGGAACATATTTCTCAATTGAAATGTTCTCAATAAATCAATGTTAGAATTAATTATTTCTTTTTCATTATTATATTTAGTTTCTTATTCTTTATGACTTTGTTAGCAGATTTCTTCAAATTCTTCAAATGTCGCTTTTAAATAAAAATTCCAGGGAATCTACAGAAAATGTTTGAGAACAATGAAACATTACAGAAACCAAAAACTGAATAAGCTTACTTATTTTCGATGATAATAGTTCATTTTCATTTTCTCAACCTGTTCCTAAACAACTTATTAGTTTACTGTAGAATTTTTACTACATTTTATTGTCGTCGTTATTTAATAGTTTTTTTAAAACCGCTTCTCCAAATCATTACACAAAAGTGAACAATCTATGCGGATTTTAACGATTAAATTTGTGCTATCGCTGAACAAATATGCACCGTAAAAACGTCTGAGAGGTCTTAAACGATTCCTAAAAAACTTTCTCAGTTCAACGAACATACATTACTGGTAACTCCCTTTAATATCCAAATGTACTTTCTGTTTCGTAACGGAATTTACAGATCTTCTATTTTCCGTTGACTTTTTAATCTTCTTTTCTCCGTATATTTTCAAACTTACATTTTCCGTTAATTTTCTAATCTTCCGCTTTTCGTTAATTTTCCAATCTTCTGCTTTCCATTAATTTTTTTAAATTTCCTTTTTCCGTTGATTTTTTAAATTTTACATTTACCGTTTTTTTTTAATTTTCCATTTTCCGTGGATTTTTAAATTTTCCATTTCTGATGATTTTCTTAAATTTCCGTCCATTAATGGAACTTAGCCCAGCCCTAATTGTAGTCCCTTGGCCCCTTAGTGACAAAAAATATGCAGAAAGAAAGTTATTTATATAAACAGAATCAATAAGATAAACATGTGAGAATTAGAAATTAAGTAATCAATAAATCACTGGTCAAAAGTGTATTTTCAGACCCTAAATATACTTTCAAGGATCATTATAAAATCTTTGAAAATTAAGTACGTTGTATATGGCGGAATTATACAACGTAAAAGACTATATTACTGATATGAAATGAATCCTAATATTATATTCTAAAATGCAATATTTTCAGCTCAACTACACCTCCCCCCTCTATGCCAAATGAGCGATTTTTTATTGAATAAAATTGGTTTGTTTGGTTTTGTAATTTAGAGTACCTCCAAGAAGTTGTGAAGCTTTAAAGAGAAATGAAAAAATCAAACTTCATTAGAATCGCTTCAATTCCCGAGTTTTTGCCACAAACTCTAATATTATAATACCTAAATCTTTGCAACCCAACGTCGTAGACATTTGATATTTCAGTCTGTTAGACAAAACAATATAAGTTTGAATTATTAAAGGTTTACACCATCAGGTTGCAAAGATATAGAGAAAATGTGAGTTTGTGGAAGAAAAGTTACTTCTGTGACCAAATTCAATGAATTTGCGGTGTCACTGAACTGCTTACCGCCGGTTCAAATTTGAAATAACGATTCAAATCCTTCCTGAATATTTCAAATTTTAATCGGAACTAAGTTATTCAGCGACGTAGATCAAATTCATTAAATTCGACTCAGGTAAACAATTTTCGTTTTTATAATGCCTTTTTTATGACCCCTATCAGAAAAAACCTACGGGTTCGAGGAACAAATTCTTCATAAACTTGAACTCATAGATCGTCTAATTCCACAATCCACCAGGTAAACTTCTATCTATCATGGGGGGTATTATTATTATTATTATTTTTGTTATTCTTATTATCATCACTTTAATCATTATTAATTTTAATATTATTATTATTATTATTCTTAATATCATTATTATCCTAGAATAACTTTGATCGGACACTCTATCGGCTGTAAGATAATTATGGAAATATTTAAACGAAATTCTACACATTCCTTTACAGGTTAGATATTTTTATTCATAAACAGCACAATAAATATATACTCTCATAGCTTTGTTTACATATTAAATGTACTGCAGTTTCTGGGAGAATTGTAAACAATTTTAAGTACTGCTCTGAAACTGCAGTTCTTATTTGTAGTTTACTGGATTGATTGATTTGGTTTAATTTGATTTAGCTTCTGATTATAAATTTTAACAGTGAGACCCATAATACTGTGGAATAGGAAGACGACTATTGGACTCAAGTTAGGATTTCAAATAGCCCAATAACTGTAAGAACACAGCAATTATGCGGAGTACACCGACCCGGCCAATTCACACTAAAGTTACTGATAAAAATATTGCTTTGTAACCATATCAATTTCAAATAAGATTGTGAAAATGTCTTCTTCCTAGTCCATAGTTTTAGAGGGTTCACTGTATTCTAATATTCATTTTATTTCCAACTAAGATGCTCTTTTGCTTTTAGTTTAAAATAGTAAATTTGCATTTATAGATATTAGAACTTATATTAAACATATATTCTGATATAAATCTGCAAAACATCTGTAAGAATCATTATTCTTAAATCATAAAAACATTTGTAGAAAATGATCAAGTACCAATTCTATATTTAATAAGTACAAGAAAAATATTTTAAAAAACAATGAAATTCATAAAAAAAATGCGTTTCTATATTACTTATAATCGCAGTAAACTTGAGATCCTGGTTATTAACATTTACTCAGTGAGCCTTGCAACTCCTTTTCGTATTTTCTATTATTATACTTTCCTGTTTGAATATACATTTTAAGGATTAAAGTATAAAGCCTTTGCGATAATTTCGTCTCGTGTTGAATTTTGGATAAAAATGTGACTGAAAATATATTAATAAAGACAGGATGTACTTTGATGTAATAAGTTTTACTCTTACAAAAATCAGAATGTTGCCAGTTATTCCTTTTAAACCGAAGCTAGAAATAAGAACACTTTGTAAATTTAGAAAGTATACTTGATGTCTGAAGCTACAAAAAGTGAGTTAGTAAAGTAAACCCAAAGGCCACAAGTGGTTGTGAAACTTCAAAGTGGACCCGATCGGTCAATAAAGGAATTGAGTTTTTCCCAAAAACTCGGATTTTCTAACCCCTATATCATTGCGATCCGATGTCGTAGATCTTAGATATTTAAAACTATGAATTCTGTTATATCAAATAGTCGTAATTAGAAATCAAAGGTTTACACCATCGGATTGCAAAGATTTAGGGATTAGGACATTTAAATTTGTGGCTAAAACTCAATTCCTTTCATAAACAAAGCTGTCTGGAAAGCTATGTAGTGTTCATACATGATTAACCACAAAGGATGAGTTCGTACCGACGACCTGAAACTCATAAAATTTGACGATCTCAAGGTTAAATGGTGACTTCAGCCTTGAATTTAGCTTGTAAAAGGAACATTTCATTATGATTTCCCACAGAAAGAAACAATTTAACAGATATTATAAATATTAAGAAACAGACAGTATAAAGCTAGAGTCCGTACAATCGTATCTGTAGTTTCACTTTTTGTGAACAACCCTGTATAATGGATACAATGACATTTTGTCCAATGTGTGAGTGGTAACATATTTGTTTCTGCATAGAAACAGCTAGCTTCAATGCACTAATAATGTTATATATACAATGTTATATCACGTATACACCCAATGCATACTACAGGTAAGGGGGATAGGCTTTGTGTACTTTTAAGCGTGAACTGCTCTGCGAATACTGGTTTGTGGTAAATAAACAACGGTAAGATTCTACCTTTGTTTACAATCTTATTATTGTTTTGATAAAACTAGTTCCTATAGCAGTACTAATACGTCACAGCCAAATGTGTACACAAACCTTATCCCCTACTTACACAGGGGGGGGTATGGGGGCTCAGCTCCCCCCCCCCACTAAAAATCATTAAAAATCTATTGTTTCCTGGGTGTTTTCAAGTCCCATCGGGTGCTGAGCCTACCCCCCCCCCCGCATCTGTAAACAAACAAAATTCAAGCTTCTCTCCCTGGACAAATTACTGTGTACGCCACTACCTGCATTAAGCATTTTAACACCTACCAAAGTATAGTGAACATTTATGTCTTATGAAGTAGCGAGTAGCAACTCAATAAAATTGATAAGAAGATGAGATGTCAAAGTACTTTAAAAGTGCAGCCTAGATAAAAGTGTTAACAATTAAATTTACAACGAAAAACTAACATATATATATATAGATATAGTATTTCATCTTTTTTCAGTTAAGTATACAATTGTTTAAATATATATTTCTTCCAAGATATATACAGATAAAATACATAAATATAGTTAATGCTATAAATAAACAACACATCGAAAGAATTTATCAAATGTCATCTTGACAATTTTTCAATGGGTTTTATACTATATTACGTAAATCTCCATGAATATGCGGGAACAGTTTTAAAGAGCTCCATATAATCATTTCATCAAAAAAACTAAATATCTACAACATTCCATTATCAGAAAGTAAAGAATACGTCATTTAATGAATTCTTTCGATGTATGGCTTATTTATGATACAGGATACAGGATACAGAGTATAGAATATAGGATAACGGATACAAGATAAAGAGTAGAGACAATAGGATACAGTATACACTATACAGAATATATGATTATATAATATAGGATTCAGAATAGAGAATATAGGATACAGAACACAGGATACAGAATACATGATACAGAATACAGGATAAAGAATAGAGAATAACAGGATAAAGGATACAGACTACAGGCTACAGGACATAGATTACAAGATAGTGGATACTGAATACAGAATACAGGATATAGGATAATTGGTAAAGGATGCAGGATACAGGATAGAGGACAAAGGATACAGAATACAGGATATAGGATTACGAATACTGGATACAGGATATAGGATACAGAATAAAGGATATAAAATACCGGGTAAAGGACGCAGGCTGTGTAAAATCTGATATCGTTATATCTATTCCCTACACTCATACACTCTACAGCTTTATAAGTTTTAACTTTTTGTCATCTGAAATTTCAAGTTTCAGAAGTTTTTGTTTGAAACTAACAGACTATTTTGAGTAAGATACATACAATACATAAACAAATGATTTATAAGATTCACTTTTTATGTTTTCTATTATTTTCTTCAATACAGCGTGAACACGAATTTTAACTTTTAAACTTAATCTAGTTTTTAAAAGGTAAATTAAATGATCTGACAAATATAGTAACAAGCAAAAGGACTAAACAGATTTCGTGCAGTCGTCTCTGAAGTATCATTATTTGTGGGTAACCCTGTATATCGGAAGGAAACAAAGCAATGAAAAGGGAAAACAGTTCCGCCCAGAACAGTATGCACAATCTCAAGGATAAATTCCAGGAGGACAGTTTTCTACAGAATTTATTTTATTTCTCTCTTTTAGATGTAATATCTAGCATTTCCTGTATATTCTCTCACGGGGATTTAAATGCACTGGCTCATCAGTCAGTGAGTCTTTACTTTCGAGCATCTCTCCCCCCTCCCCTCCACTCCCCGCATCAGTGAACCTTTACTTTCGAACATCTTCCCCCTGCCCTCCATCATGACAAGTAGATTTTAATGTATAGACGTTGTTTGTTGTAATTGTTGTAATTGTGGTTTTGTAATGAATTTTGAATCTTCAAGAAGTTTTCTGCCGGACGTACTTGGGTCTAGTAACTTTGGCGTGGTCCAGATTCTCAGACGTACTTGGGTCTAGTAAGTTTGGCGTGGTCCAGATTCTCAGACGTACTTGGGTCTAGTAAGTTTGGCGTGATCCAGATTCTCAGACGTACTTGGGTCTAGTAAGTTTGGCGTGGTCCAGATTCTCAGACGTACTTGGGTCTAGTAAGTTTGGCGTGGTCCAGATTCTCAGACGTACTTTGAAATTTTGCATTTTATAAAAAAAATTTTAACAGTTTGACAAATATACAAACAAATATCTAATTGAGAGAAACGAATTTAAGAATTATAGAATTACAGCAAAACTATTTTAACATTTTAACAAATACAAACTAATTTAAGAAATATAGAATTCCAACAAAACTATTTTAACATTTTAACAAATACAAACGAATTTAAGAAATATGATATTCCAACAAACGAATGAAATGAATGAAGAAACCGAGTTGTATCTATTTTAAAGGGCCTGTAAGCGTGATTTCAAGTAATCCTCCAGCTGAACATGGCAATACCTGATTCACAATAGTACCAACGAAACCTTTAAATTATCAAGAATGTTACGTTACCCTTTAAACTGACTATCCTATCTTATGATACTCTGTATCTATATATATATATATAAAGTTGTAATCTCTGTTTGTCTGTCTGTTTGTTTGTACGATCATAACTAAAGAACCCAGCTGGACCGATTTGGCTAAAGTTTTGATTGGGGAAATCGGGAGAACCACGGGAATGTTCTTAGCTTGGTTTTGAGATTCTAAGTTGAGAGTTTCGACATTAATATCGAAAAGGAATTGAGTCTTTGCCACAAACTCAAATTTTCTAATTCCTTTATCTTTACAGTTTGATGGAGTACATATTTGATATTTCAAACTTAGATTATTTGATAAAAAAGCTTTCATAGATTGAAATCTCAAAGGGACATTGGGTTGCAAAGATAGATTAGAATAGGGATTAGAATATCAGAGTTTGTGGCAAAAACTGAATTCCTTGAGTTTCGATCACGGTAAAATCGTCCAAGTGCCGGAAAACGGCGGGAATAACTATTTGTAACCTAGGCAACGCTGGGTCCCCAAGCTAGTTTAATAAATTGTATGTTTTTTCATATATTGTATTAAGTATATCTATTGTATTTAAATTTGTATTGTATTTAAGTATATACATTGTATATAAATTGTATATTTAGTATATTTTTTTATATCATAAAAATTGTATAATTTTTATATATTGTATATATAATATCTATTGCATATATTGTATATATTGTATATATTGTATATATTGCATATATGTATATATTTTACATATATTGTATATATTGTAATTTAGGTGTTTACTTCTTGTTCCCTACAATAGAGAATATGGTTGGAACTGAGCGAGGGAGGCAGGTTTACCCCCTCACCACCCTACTCAGGATACCCTGCATCCTCATCCTCTCACTCCTCTACATCATCCTTCCTAGTAAGTTCAGATTTGATGTACAGTTAATGCACTGTAGTTCCACCACACAAAACCAGACTTCCTCGTAAGTATCGTTGTAAGTATATCGTGAACGAACTGTCTAATGGCCCTTCTACCTGAACTGAAATTATCCTTTCATTTATAAGAATTCAAGACACCTTATTACTGTATGGATTATATAGTGTACTGTATACTTTATGGATTATATAGTGTACTGTATACTGTATGGATTATATAGTGTACTGTATACTGTATGGATTATATAGTGTACTGTATATTGTATGGATGTATGATCACTACGGGGTATTGAAGAGGAATTTAATAAATCTTAAGATAAGATAAGATTTTTGATCAATCCATCCCCTAGATTCACAATTCAAAAATTCTGACCTCTTCACTGTAAAATTTTCTAAAATTTTAAACACAGAATAATTTTACAGGGATGTCATATTCATTATTCATGCTAAACTAAAATTTATTTCATTTAAAGGGAGTGTTCGCGAAAAAATGAAAGGAGGTATAGGCTAACGTCGAAACGAGTTCGATACTGATCGCTACTGATCTTACTTCTATCTCTTGTGTCTATTAGTTTTTAATTCAATTGAATTATTTCCGAGCTGAGTGAAATAATTCAACTTCATATTAATGAGTTTAACTGAATGTAAACAATACACGATAAAAAGTTTATTCACTCTAGGATTTATCGTACCCAGCTTGCCCCCCCCCCCCCCGCCATGAAAATTTGACCCAAAAATTTAGTTCCTGTTTCTTATTTCCCGAGGCTCTATGACGCAGAAAGAAAGATTCATGTCTAAATTTATTTTTTGCGTAGGCCTAGTTCTTGTCCAGTTTTGCGTACATTTATTTCTAGGACACATTGACGTAATTCAGATTAGGATCAGCTATGTAGCGGGGTTACTCACAGTACTGAATTTATTCATTCTTTGTTCTTCCATATAGAGGTCCCTTGCAGCTGTAGTTTCAGGTCGTCATCAAAGTTTCATTCTTTGTGGGTAATCATGTAGAAAGCGATGAGTAATAACTTGGTTCGTTTCTAATGAATTGATTAAGGCACTACGTAAA
Organism: Eurytemora carolleeae; assembly: GCF_000591075.1. Classification (NCBI taxonomy): domain Eukaryota; kingdom Metazoa; phylum Arthropoda; class Copepoda; order Calanoida; family Temoridae; genus Eurytemora; species Eurytemora carolleeae. Next base: position 260,000 of record NW_019396133.1, on the reverse strand, counting down.
AATTATGACACGTGAATGTCCCAGCATTCTCAAAGACTTTATTTTTAATTGAAAAGTTCCATTAAAGATTTTATTAGAGTAGACATTTTGCGTCATGTAAACTTCAACCTTCGGGCAAAATTCCTTGCTGCAAACTTATTTTTAATTTCTGATGTAGGCTATAGATGAATGTGGCTACTGGGCTACGTACAAAGAAATATTGAATGACGTTTTTTGAAATATAAACAAAGACAAGGCACAATATTTGACTTAGGGTTGAGTTCTATGGATTCAGGTCTACAGAATATATGGATTCAGTTCTATAGAGTGTATGGATTCAGGTCTACAGAATATATGGATTCAGTTCTATAGAGTATATGGATTCAGCTCTATAGAATTTATGGATTCAGTTCTATTGAATATATGGATTCATTTCTATATAATGTATGGATTCAATTCTATAGAATAAATGGATTCAGTTCTATAGAGTATATGGGTTCAGTTATATAGAATATATGGATTCAGTTCTATAGTGTATATGGATTCAGCTCTATAGAAAAGTTGGATTTAGTTCTATAGAATTTATAGATTCAGTTCTTTAGATTATATGGACTCATTTCTATAGAGTATATGGATTCAGCTCTTTAGAATATATGGACTCAAGTCTATAGAAAAGATGGATTCAGTTCTATAGAATATATGGATTCAGTTATATAGAATATATGAATTCAGTTATCTAGAATATATGGAGTCAGTTCTATAAAACGGGATTCAGTTAATCTAGAATATGTGGATGCCGTTCTATATCCAGATCCAATATTTTTCAGATTAGAACTCCTAAATTTTGATGATACATATAAACTAGGTGTTCTATCTTTTATGCATAAATACTTTTATGAAAAACGTCCAGCTTCCTTCCATGATATGTTTATTTCTTTAGCTGAACCAAATAGAACAAAATCGTAAAAACTTGAACGGGTTCTCTTTAAAACTCTAGAATGTTTTCCCTCTGCTTTATTTCCAAAAATATGGAATTCGATTGAATTAGAGCTGAAAAAAACTAAATCTGTAAAATCGTGCAAATTATGCAAATTATATCAGTAAAAAAAAAAACTGTGTATCATGTGGATAAACTTAGTCTTTACTATCTTCATCACCCTGTAGTTCATAAACATGATTTAATAACTTATGTTACCCTCTGTTCCAACCCTTACACTGAGTATCCTCCCTTTACCTTATACTCCCTCACCTCCTCCTTACCATTTTCCTGATTTATCATCATTCTTATGTTTAAAATGTACAATGTACATTGTTTTTATCTGCAATTCTCATTCGTTAATAGTGGGCCAACCAATTAAAACAACCTACTCTGGTTAGGCGGGTCCAAACTACATAGTAAATTGTGATTTTTTTATTTGTATTATCTCGTGCTTTGTAGTTGAATAAAATATGAAATATATAAAATAGGATTCAGTTTTTTAGAATTAGACAATTATATAAAATAGGATTAATATTTAGAATAGGATTCTGATCTATATTTTCGGATTCAGTAGTTTTCAAATAGAATTTAATTTTGTAGTATATTCATATTTTTAGTTTTGTAGAATAGGATTTTATTTTGTAGAAAAGGGTTTCATTTTGTAGAATGGAATGTATTTTTGTAGAATAGGATTCAGTTTTGTAGAATAGGATTTAATTTTGTTATAGTATAGGATTCAGTTTTGTAGAATAGGATTTAGTTTTGTAGAATAGGATTAAGTATTTATTCTGTCCTTCTTCCTATTTTTGTTTCTAGGGCCGACATCTTGTCTTTTTTAGAACTTAGTTTTCTGAAATTCTTATTCAAAATACTAGGAATTCTGGTCGACCTGTATATCAATACAATATATTAGTTTTGATTTCTAATCAGCTTTTTTCAAATTACAAGTTTACAAGAAAAAAAGAGAGGCTGTTAATTGACAGTTTCTCTTTAATGTTTCTATGTTTTTGTGGATCCATGCTGTTTGAAAACTTAGTAGAAATCAATATTGAAATCGAAAGTCGTCTTCATTGTATTAATATATACGGCTAGGACTGTATATTTACAGTTGATGAGTATTCCCTTTAATTTACAGTTTAGAAAGTTGATCTATGCATGTTTAGATAAATTGTTTAAAACGAACTTGGATAAATATCAGTTCTATATTTAGGTAAAGTCAAGCAGAGGATTAACAATGGAAAGGGGTCAGGTGGGAAAGGGAGGAAAAGGATTTTGGTGGAAAGAGAATAAGGATCAAGTGGAGAAAGAATTGTTAAAGGGGGTAAAGGAGAGACAATGTAGGGAAAGATGAAAATGGGGTGCATGGGGAAGGGGAAAGGAGGGGAAAAGGGAATGAAAAAGGAGGGAATAAAAATGAGTGGAAATAGGAGAAGGACAAAGGGGCTTCCCACTCTAAAAGCTGCAAGCTCCTAGCCGGTACATCATTTACTGTTTGTTATAAGCATTCAGTCGTACTGTCCAGTCTGGACTACCCAGTGTAAAGTTTTACAGTATATATAAGTTATAATAAAACGGAACATTTCGTATGAGAGGGAAGAGGGAGATGTATTGATGAGAGTAAACTAATTATAAAAAAAATAATTACCCGTTTTTTAAAATTTAATTTTAACTATTTTTAGAACAAATACTACGAACTCTGCTACGAAGGTTTTTAAAGGTAAAACTATGATATATATTATGTCAGCAAACATAGCTCCTCTTATTGAAGATCTATTTGAACTCTTACATGCTTATATTCATCAAATATTATGCAGATTAAATATTTTGATATTCGTTGTATTGCTCCAACGCGAAACGAATCGCCCTAAATTTCGATAAAAAATGTACATACAATGTATATGTTTCTACATACATGAATATGTAATTATTTAGGATGTTCCTGATAGTGTTTTAAATACTGTACATGTGCTAGCCAACCCAAACTAGTAAGTTTTTGTACATACAGGGGTGCAAGGTTATAATGCAAGGAAAGTTTATTGCAGTTGCGTATACTCTGCGAACATATTGATACCAGTTCTCTGTAAACAAGAATAGATGCATCAGTGTTCGTTTAGTATCCGAGGAGGTTAAAAGCATTGAATTTTGATAATTTTGATAATTAACATAATAGTTTCCTATGACCAGAATATTTCATTGATTTTTTATGTGAAAAATGTATCCCATGTCAGGCTGTGACATCCGTCTTGTGTTTACATTACCGCCCAGAGACAATACACTGCAGTACAAAAGATGCGTACACCTCAGAAATAACTTTCCTTGCATTATAACCTTGCAGGGGTGTATAGCCTTTTCCTTACCTTCCCACTTCTAACAGAAAAGTCGTTACAATTATAACTGGCATTTCTGATTCACAGCCGTATTCTTAAATACCCCAAAATGAATGAGATAGCCGCATCTTGTGTGCGAACTTGTGCCACATAAACAAGAATAGAAATATGTAAATTATAAAACACAATAAAACGCAGTATTTATCAGTTGAAGGTTTAAAGGGTACCGTTGTGAGTCAGACATGATTATTTTTAACTTAACAGGGGAACTTTAAAAACAAGGCCAGGGAGAGGGGTGGTAATTAAACATTTAAATTTAGAAAAACCCTTATCTTTCTATCCTTAGTTCTAATCTTCTTTTGTTGAGTGTGGTCAACCCCTATCCTCTTATCCTTAGTTATAATCTCCTTGTGTTCAGTGTGGTCAACCCCTATCCTCTTATCCTTAGTTATAATCTCCTTGTGTTCAGTGTGGTCAACCCGTATCCTCTTATCCTTAGTTATAATCTCCTTGTGTTCAGTGTGAACAACCCGTCCTCCCTCCTTAGTTATAATCTCCTTGTGTTCAATGTGAAACCACCACTATTCTTAGTTCTAATCTCCTTGTGTTCAGTGCAGTGAACAACTCCTAATCTTATTCTTAGTTCTAATCCCCTTGTGTTCAGTGTGAACAACCTCTATCCTCCTATCCTTAGTTCTAATCTCCTGATGTTCAGTGTGAACAACCACTTTCCTCCTATCCTTAGTTCTAATCTCCTTGTGTTCAGTGTGAACAACTCCTAATCCTATCCTTAGTTTTAATCTCTTTGTGTTCAGTGTGAACAACCTCTATCCTCGTATCCTTAGTTCTAATCTCATTGTGTTCAGTGTGAACAACTCCCAATCCTATCCTTAGTTCTAATCTCCTTGTGTTCAGTGTGAACAACCTCTATCCTCGTATCCTTAGTTCTAATCTCCTTGTGTTCAGTGTGAACAACTGTCTGGTGATGGCTCGTGAGGAACTAGACACTGTTCTTGATCTTGACACAAGTACACTTAAAACTATGGTAACCTACAGCTTCATTTAATTAATACAATTTAAACATTGAAATGAATTTCAAGTCTTTTCGAAATTTATTTATATATTGCGTCGTCTCTGGTCAAATTTTTAAAAACACGCAATATTTATTGATAATTCTGGGATTTCAAAATTGTGTTCTCATGTGTTTTACTCATGCATAAATGAAATAGTTTTAGAGAATTTTGTTCCAGTTACTTTTTACTAAATATTTAAGATAATATTTTTAAAACTCAGGAGGAAATGTAACATTTTTTCCACTAAAAACTTATACCTATTTTTGTGTCCATGTTTAATTGAAGACTGCAGTATATAAAAGAAGTGTTTCAAAGCAATACACCGTAACACTACAGAGGCTGCAATTTAAAAGCTTCGGCTCGTGTCATAATTCCTTAAACCCAGTTTAAAACCCAATCTAAGACCACACTCTGACGACAGCTTGTATCACGTGATTGACAGCTTCGAGATCTTAGGCTCGACTTACGGAGTTAGGCCCAATAAAAATAAAACCGACCTTGGTTGGCTTTAGTTGAGAATAAGGCTCAAGGTTCAATGTCTTGTTCTCATTAAAACCCGGAATGCGCCAAATACAATATTAAACCGGTTTTAAGAACACAACTCTGTGGAAAATTAGATACAACTTAAATCCGAAAGCTCAAGCTGCAAATAAGGCCCAACGACATCTTAGACCTGAGTCGTATTTTCTTGAGTTTTTAAATCGCCGGCAAACATACATACATCCTTACATGCACCCAAACATACAAACATACATACACCCATACACCCAAACAGAGATTACAACTTTATATTTATAGATACTGAATACAAATACAGGAATTTATTAGAATTAAAGAAGGAACAAAACTAACTAGCTCCACCCCCTGGAATTAGAGGAGGAACAAAACTAACTAGCTCCACCCCCTGGAATTAGAGGAGGAACAAAACTAACTAGCTCCACCCCCTGGAATTTAAGATTTTTGTTCTGATTTTTCTTAATCTTGAAACAATCGGAGGGAGCACTGCAAACTATACTCAAGGATGAAAAGATTTAGCAATTGACTTCAGTTTAC